>NC_034009.1:37234870-37534870 GCF_000346465.2 Prunus persica | reverse complement strand
TCTTTAGAGGTTCACTGTCAGTGTGTAAATTCGAACCAAGATCATATAACAAGCTAGCTTTACTAATAACACTTCCAACAACAACAACAAAAATCCTTTTTAGAAGTTCGAACTTTTAGGATTTTATTAATGTGGGTCACACGCACAAGGACTCGCAATAGAGTTTAGAAAATAAAAATAATTTAGAGAACTCCATCTCCATGGTATATATAGCTAGCCGGACCACCTCATATTATCAATTAATTGGTGGGTTTGGAATTGGTATGATGAGCAGAAAGAACCAATGGGT
Organism: Prunus persica; assembly: GCF_000346465.2. Classification (NCBI taxonomy): domain Eukaryota; kingdom Viridiplantae; phylum Streptophyta; class Magnoliopsida; order Rosales; family Rosaceae; genus Prunus; species Prunus persica. The sequence goes on along the minus strand of NC_034009.1, from coordinate 37,534,581 downwards.
GAAGTTTCGAGAGTAGTTTAGTTAACCCTATAATAATTTTGAGTAAATCTGACCATGTGAAATCCGGAAACTTTCTTGTGCCCCCTCACTTGTGGGCACAAGTTCCTCTGCGAGCTTCACCAACTTGTCAGCTCTTGGGCACATAAAGAAGACCGAAGACCTCCTCTCCTTGTGGCTGTTCACAACTGCCCTGTGCAAGCTACTCCTGTATATGCCATTCGATAATGCCTACAAGATTAATTAACACTCATAATTAACACTAATGATAATTAATTATTAGTTCATTAAACTATTTAATAAGCACATGCATGCATTTGTACATACATATGTAGCAACTTGATCGATGATAATAAACTTAAGATGAATTACTCTAATTAAGCTTAATTACTTTTTGAATAAATTAAATTAATTAAAAGAGGGTTAGGGTTAGGATATACATTACGTACCGCGAAGACACCGCCAATGTTGATGACTAGAGCACCAGGAATAGGCCGAACCTTCTGCCATTTGTTGTCGACAAACACATCAAGGCCTCCAACCAGGTCTTGGTGAAGAATGGTGAGGGCATTAGAATCGCAATGAGGTCCCGTTCCAAGAGAAAGATTTGGCTCTTGGCAAGTTGGATATAAGTTGGTTCTCATGACAGACACAGCATCTTCGAAGAACTCTCTGTAGAGCATCCGATCCACTCCCAATCCGATTGCCAAGAGTTCCATAATTGAAAGAGCCAAACCGTGCATTGCTTCATTATACTTTTGATATACAACCTACAGTACGTACAAAAAGAAACCCAAAAAGTAATTAATTAATTAATTAATTAACAAGCAAATTAATTAAGAGTATGTAGTCTAGAAATTTAAGACGTAACTATAATAATATGTGATACATACGTACATATAACATTACCCTACTCATAGTAAATTCGAAGTAATTGGCCACAATTGGGTCTGGACCTTCCTAGAAAGCAAACGAAAAAGTTTCCTTCCATGGCAAATTGGACGCAAATCAATCCATATGGGCACCCGAATAGCCATAAGGGCTACCAGGACACCTCTGTACCTTTATTTTCTCCTCGATGGGAAGATTGAAAAGATGATCCACATGATCATAAGCGAGTTGGATGAGATATGCATCGACCTTATGGTTGGTCACTAGGAAAAATCCATGGCTCAAGCAAGATGACCTAATTAATGAGCTTGGCAGCATTCTCAGTTGCCACAACATCACCCTTGAAGAAACCCTCAAGATCCACCACTGGCGCATTCAGCTCTTGTTTAGCAGAAACCGCGTCCTCGTCAGGCCATTTGAAATTAGAGGGCACATGGGATTGTTTTTGCAGGTAAGTTGAGTCAATAAAACGAGAACCATCCGAGAGAGACACGAACAATTGATAGAATAGGCAAAGGTACGTAGGGAATTTATATACAATTCATCTGGGTCTGAGAAGACAACTCTTCATCAAGGAAAATATCAATTTTTAGTAGTAATTCTTCTTTTTGGGTATGTGCCAAGCATATTTAGATAAAATGATTTAATGACATGTTTACTAATCCGTTATCAAATTAGTGAGGAATTGAATTGAGGATGAATTGAATTATTGAAGATGAGTTGGATTGAGGAGAGTTAAAATCCGGATTCCTATTGAAGTTGTTTACTAAACTATATGGAGTTGGGGTATAAGTGGTACTAATTCCTTATAAGTTGTTTACTAAATTCACATAAATTGGAATTGAAACCAAGTTTATTACTAAAATGCCCTCGTTGTTGGGTTAAAGTATATTGCGAATTTGGAGAACTAACTCATTAATTTGGATATGTACAATGTATTTGAAATAACTATATACAATGCATCGAAAAAAAAAGAATAATCAAGCAAGCAGAAGAAAAGCAAGAGAGAATGGGAACGGTGAAATGGTTAATTTGGTTTAATAGGCTTTTGCCATTTTGGTTGTAACAATCCACCGCCACGAATGTGCGGATGCGTAATTGGCCATCCAAAGATATGCTCTTGTGTCTGGACTTCAACATTTGATCTGATTAGAAATTTGGGAGGTGTGTACGTAACTTGTGGTATAAGTAATGAGGAAATAATTGTTCAAGTGACAGCCGTTTCTTCTCACTATGCCAAAGGGGTATGGGGTGCTAACATCTCCGCATTTATATATACATTCGGCAAGTATATATATTAATATTTAAATGATCTATTTGTAGTTTTTTTCAATAATAAATACACGAACAATATGTATTATTACAAAATATTTGAAAAATGTGTATTATTTAGGAAAAATATGTATGTACGTGTATAGTACATGAATTATTTATTTGCTTAAAAATGCATGTTTTCATAATAACGCATACTGAGTAGCAAATGATGAGCAACTAAAAGTAAAACCAAGAAAAACTCCCAGCAAGGGCTTTAATTCTATGCTGGCCAATGTGTTACAAAGGGTCCCAAGTTTTTGTCCAACCTGCTGACAAAGCTTGATTGATATGATAACCGAAGACATCAACGCAATCATGCAAGACATTTTTCCAGAACCAAAATCCACTGTTTAGTGGCCTCTAAACAACTTCCAGCTACATAAAGGACAGAAACATCAAATTATTGACATTACTCAAATTGCCCTATTCTTCAATCCATGATTTGCGGTTATAACAAAGTATCCACTAGTGCAATGGTTTAGAGCACTCGGCCCTCTAGGAAAGGTCTTGAGTTCAAATCCTAGCATTCGTGTAGTGTGTGTGAATTTCGTATGTTATCGCCCCTCTCAATATGAAGTATTTAAAATAATAAAAAATTAAAATAATTTACGTTTAATTGTACACATACTTATCCATTGCGCACCATTTCCAGTTCAAGTTGCTTTCAAGGGGTTTTCTTCTTATAAATAATTAAGATAGAAAATTAGATTAAAAAGCAAAATTAGTGGGGTTTATTAGCGATGAGCTTGAATTTCGACAGGGTCCAAATTTAATTTGGCTGTTGAGCTTGAATTCCAATGATAGCGATGGAAATAATATAAATTGTTTGTGTCCTTCTACAATTCGACCAACCCCATATAAGGCCAGAATAATAACAACGATGGCTCTTGTATTTCCCACAAAGCAATTGACAAAACTGCACGAGCTTATCAAAGCCTGAAATATCTTTCTCCAACGGCGCTTTATTAATTCACAAGATAATCCACACACATGGAGATGTTCTATTTTTGTCTCTTTTATTTTATTTTTCAGAGCGGTGTCTTTAATCGCCTGCTTTTGAATGAGTCATTTAAATCCTAAATATCTACGCAATTACCTATTTAAAATAAATTCTAATTTTATATTATGTGTTGCATGATTTATATTCACAATCTAATAACATAAATATATATCTGACAAGATTATATGTTGACCGATCATTGTTTTAAAAGAGAAGTGTAAGTAGAAACATGACGGTAAGAATTCAGTATATGCACAAAGCTGAATACATAAGACACACAAACAAAGAATCTCATTGCAAAACTGGAAGGAGGCAGAGCAACTTGAGATCTAACCAAGTTGACCCACCTTTGCAGCCATTATTATCTCTTTTCGATATCCCAAACAAATGTGGTTGCTTTGTCTGTGGCTGAAGACCATCATTTGAGTTGAGAAAAAAACAAAGGGAGTTTGGTTGTCCATAGCTTTGGCTCCTACTCCCTTCTCTTTGCTTTGGCACGTCCATTTTGGCTGTCCTATACTGCAAAGAAATGCAAGGACAGCCCTCGTGTGTCGGGTTTTTTATTTTCTTGTGAAGCTTGTCCTTAATCATGTCCCAGTAAATGTACGAGTGGATTCTCAAATTTCACGAAATCCCGGGAAACATATAACAAGGAACTTTGGACTTAGAGAACGGTGCTACCTTAAAAAACAAGGTAAACAGTCTTTGGTTTTTATTGGCATCCTCACTGCTAAAGGACATCTTGAGAACATGTTTAGTTGAAAAAATTTCAAACATGTGAGAGTGAAGGCAAATATACAGTTGATTGGCCCACTTAATAATTTCTTGTAAAATGATAGTGTAGCTGGATAATTATCGTTTCTCACGCGGAATTCGAGTTTGAGATTTTTTTCAACATTCGAAAGATAAATACTATCGGATTAAGAGCTAGCTGAGGAACATGTATCCCCACTGATAACTAAGATCTGCATATTATATCAAGTAATAAACTGTATACTGATCATTAATATAAATATAAAAACAACATGACATGCCCAGTCAAGAAACATTCATCCAACTAGAGCTATAGCTCATTAATTGGTAAAACTTCAACAACAACAAAATTCTTTTTTTCTTCTTTTTTGAAGTTTTAACTTCTAGGATTTGATAAATGTGTGGGTCAAGCCCTCAAGAACTGCAATAGATCAGAAAATAAAAATAAAAAAAGCTTAGAGAACCAACTGCGGTGCGCTCCATCTCCATGCTAGCTAGTAGCTATAGCAAGAGCTCCTCCTAGAGATGTTTGTTATTATCAGCAGCAAGTAGCCAGTTGCTGAACTTTTGGAGGGTAGTTTCGTCAGGCCTGTAGTTATATTGAGTGAATCGGAGAAAATCTGACCATGTGAAATCCGGGAACTTTCTTGTCATCCCCTCGATGCACAGAAGATCCTCTGGGGGCTTCACCACCTTGTCATCTCTTGGGCACAGAAAGAATGCCATTGACCTCCTCTCCTTCTGGCTGTTCACGACGGCCCTGTGCAAGCAACTCTTGTACATGCCATTCGTTAATGCCTGCACATAATAATAATAATAATAAGAAAAAATCATGCCAACCCAGATTAGTAATTATAATTAACACTAATGATATAATTAATTATTAGTTAATTAAACTATTTTACATGCATATTGTGCGTCGCAACTATTGGTATTGCATTCTTAAGTAATCTCCACACTCATCATTTTTCCAATGGCTTTGAGTACTGATCTCATGACTTGTCTGCCATATCATACATTGAGACTGAAAAATAATGGATTTTTTTTTTTTTGATGAAAAAAAATTTAGAAGGAGATTGACTACTCTCACCACCAACATCAGGATAAAATAATGTTATTTTTAATTTCTTCATAAAATGGGGTAGGCCAGCCACTTTGCTAGCTATCTAGAGTTCTTTCTTATCATCTAGCAGCTAAACCTAGCTAGTATTGTAGTGTCCTTTCCTGTTAACAATACCTAGCTAGGCCGTACGTCATATCTTTTACGTGAAGATTTCCTAATTATTGATATCTCATAAGTCATAACCTACAGCATTAATGGAAATCCCACTTCGTTTTCCCTTTTAGCTGGATCTACATGTTTTTCATTTTATTTTTTGGTTAATGATGAATCTATGGTTGCAAGGTGTTTTTGTAGCTCAAATGGTTAAAAACAGTTACCTCTACACAATTGAGATCATGTGTTGGAATCCCCCTCCCCGAATATCACTTCTATATATAAAATAATGATGAATCTATGGTCCAATTCAAGTTCAACAATAGACTTTCATGTGATAAAAGATTAGTTACTCTAAGCTTAATTAATTAAAAAGCGTAGATTATACGTACCGAGAAGGTATCTCCAATGTTGATGACTAGGGCACCTTGAATAGGTCGAACCGTCTGCCATAGGTTGTTGACAAACACATCAAGCCCTCTAACCTGGTCTTGGTAAAGAATGGTGAGGGATATTGGATCACAATGAGGTCCCGTTCCAAGAGAAAGACTTGGCTCTTGGCAAGTTGGATAGAAGTTGCACCTCAGGATAGAGTGAGCATCTTCAAAGAACTCTCTGTAGTGCATTCGATCCACTTTCAAACTAATTGCCAGGAGCTCCGTAATTGAAAGAGCCAAATTGTGCATTGCTTCACAATACTTTTGGTAGACCCTCCTACAAAAAATTAATAATTAAGAAGCAAATTAAGAGTAGCCCTCATCATGTATGTGTGTATTTTAATTAGTGCTTAATTGTGTGTATTTTAATTAGTGCTTGTGTGTTGACACTCAAAAATATATTAATAAACCCATTAATTTAAACTGTATAGGGAAAAAAAAAAATGAAAATAACAAAACGTTTAGACTACACCAACCACTTTTCTAGACGTAATTAATATTAATAATATCTGATACATGTAACATTACTCATGCGTCTTACCCTGTTTCTTCGAAATCTTTGCCTAGTTTGGATTTGCAGAAATCGGCCACAACTGGGTTTGGACCTTGATGGAAAGCAAAAGAAAGAGTTTCCTTCCATGGCAATTTGGCCGAAAATCGATCAGCATGGGAACCCGAATAGCCATAAGGGCTACCAGGGCACCTCTTTACCTTTGCTTTCTCCTCTACAGGAAGCTTGAAGAATTTATCCAAATGATCATCAGCGAGTTTGATGAGATTTAGATCGACCCCATGGTTGATCACTTGGAAAAAACCATGGCTCACGCAAGATGACCTAATGGCCTTGGCAGCATTCTCAGTTGCCACAACATCACCCTTGAAGAAACCCTCAAGATCCACCAGTGGTTCATTGAGCTCTTGATGAGCAGAAACCAAGTCTGCCTCAGGCCAAACGAAACCAGTGGGCACTTGGGATTGTTTTTGAAGGAAAGCTGAGTCAATAAAAGGAGCAACGCCTCCCTTTTCGATATTGCCATGGTTTCCTTCAAGGTTTGGAAGCTTTGCGCATGGAGAGGACAAGACAACAGAGGCACTTGAATCCATATTGGTATTGTTGACGAGGACAATTTTCTTTTTTGGCTTAGAGACGGACACTGCCAATTGACAAGAGGCCAAGTTAGGGATTTATATAGGGATCTGGCACGTGCTTTCTAAACAAATATCCACACATTATTTAAAACTTTTTTTTTTAATTTATAAGAAGCCAAAAGAAAATTTGTACAAGTAATACCTATTTTTTCTTTGTGTGTTCCTACGATAAGTGTGATATTTTGATTCAAAATCATATAAATTCTTTTTCGGTATGTGTAGAAAGTATATTTGGACTAAATGATTTAATCTTTTTCCCCCAAACATTTGAATATGGAAAATATTTCCCTCCTTATTAGATAAGTAGGAGCTCTTATATTCCTACCAATAGCAGTATGACATCTGTGCACAAATTTTTATTTTGTGTGTTTTTGATGAATTATTTTTGTATATATGTCAAACTATAATTCACATAATTGAGGAGTATGTCCTTACCAGTAAGGAGGCAAATAGCATCCTTTGAATATCAACTTATTTTTATGACTTGAGTCTACATACTATGTACTATGTATACTAATTTTCTCCATCTTCCAAACACAAGAAATAAATTCCATACCTCGGCAAGTCTCACCCTCTTGGCCACAAGTGAGGAGTGTACTTGGATAGAACATTTTTTTTAAAAGAAATTTAGATTTCTTTCCAAATAAAATTTCATTAATTAGTAACTGCCCCTTTTGGATATATGCCGACCCCCAAATCCATCAATATAAAATGGTTCTTTTTAAGAGATCCGTATAGAATGTTTTTTTTTTTCCTAAATAAACTTTGATGTGTATAATAAGGCTAAATTAGGAAGGAAAAAAAAAGGAATAATTTTTAAAAATATATTAATTAACTTCTCGATTTGGAAAATCAGGCAATAGTAGGTTTAAACAGCCTATAAAGACCAAAGACACTGGATATATACAATATATTTGAAAACTACATACAATTAATGTAAAATGAAATAACCACTTGTAGTTCCATAGACTTTATACTTTAAAATCTCATTCTATTGTGGGCCTGGTTCAGAATGGTTGATACGTTACACTTTTCTAGACTGTTTTGGTTCGTCCTTTTACCATTCGGGCCTCCTACACACGAAAAAAAAAAAAAAGAAGATAAATAGAGGCTAACCTTTGTGGTTCCAACTCATTAACCCCCTCCTTTATCTACCTAAAGAAAACCTTTTTCTTCTGCAACTTTACAATTTCAAGTTTACCCTATAATAAAATTAGGACACAATTTGATTTTTTTAATTATATTTTCCAAAAATTAAAATTACAAACAAAAATATTACAAATTTAAATAGTCATTACTGTTAAAGAATATAAGTCTTACATCGAAAATTTAACTAAATAAACTCCACTTTTAATAACAATGAGGTCTTCTGTGATAAAACCTCACACATATTGAGCTTTGTAGGTGGTTAAGTTGGAGATAATATTGGTGTTGCTAGTAGTGTGTCAATGACCTGTCTATTTGAAATTTAACATGGTATTAGAGCAGGTTGATTGACTAGGCTTGAATTGAGTCATTACCTTTTACCCAACATGTGGTGTTCACATGTGGGGCTTGAATGTTTACCCAATTACCCAAAATGTGGTGTTCACGTGTTGAACTTGAATGTTTGACTCTGATGTGGACTTGGCTCCACGTATGTGGTGGTCCCACATGAGGAGGCGTGTTGAAGAATATAAGTCTCACATCAGAAACTTGACTAAATAAAATACAAAATATAATAAATGGTTGTACTATTAATAATATCAAGGCCTTTTGTGTACACATGTTGAGCTTAAATGTTTACCCCTACCCCTTACCTAATATGTGGTTTTCACGTGGGCTTGAATGATTGACTTCAATGTGGACTTGGCTCCATGTGTACACCACATATTGAGTAAGGGTAAACATTCAAGCCTAACATGTGAACATCACATATTAGGTAAGGATAATGGCCTAGTTCAGGCCCAATAAATCAACAAGCCCTGATACCATGTTAAATTTCAGAGAGACGGACTAGTGGCTTACTACTAATAATACTAATATTGTCCCCCCAACTTAACCACATACAAAGCCCAGTATGTGTGGATTTTATCACAAAAGGCCTCGGTATTATTAGTAGTAGAACCATTCATTATGTTTTGTATTTTATTTAGTCAAGTTTCCGATGTAGGACTTATATTCTTCAACAATAAGATCATATGATCACTGGTGGAACTATGAGAAATGCTACATTAGGATGTAGCCTAGGGAGGCTTTGGGGATTAAAAATAAATCAAAGATATATATTTGTCTTATTTTAAATATAGCTCAATATGTATTAACCTATTAAAAGACAATAATAAAAATACATATTAAAATGTGTAAACTTTTTTTTTTGGTTACATTGGAGGAAAGAAAACCCCGCTAGGGTTCGATCCTGGGTGCCGTGGGGGGAGGGGGAATCCATTGGCTAAAATAGGTAAACTTTCACTTATGTTTTTGAACATATTTTCATTTTGACAATATGTGATTTTTGGTTGCAGTTAATATGTATTTGTTTTATGTTAAAATTTATTGGAAATTGTGAGGGGCTAGGTTTAGTAGTTAAGACGATTAACAATTGCACAAGAGGTCTTAGGTTCGATTCTCCCTCTCCCTAATATCGAGGTCTTTAATTTCTAGAAAGACTATAAAAACTATAAGTACATAAATTAATGATAATGAATTTTTTAACTGATAACTTTAGCCAGTCTACTTATTAAAAAAATTCATAATTTCGGCCCTTCATACAATAAAAAGTGTAACTATACGAAAAAACATCTAAAAGTTTTAGTATTGATCCCAACTGGATTCCCTAGACAAGACAAATAACAACTTTATGAAGATCGAAGATGAGTTGAAGAAATTATAGGGCCGGGATATTGAAGAGATTGAAGAATAGCTTCATTTGTATATGAAGAAAAACATGTACATAGGTTTATATAAATAATACATACCAATTTGAAAATTGTAAATCCTTTATTTGGCTTATTATGTTAGGTGTCTTTTGGACGATATAAAAAGTAAGCTATCTATCTAGTAAGTGCCACGTAGACATGAATATTATATTATTTACTTCGACCCTATCTGTGAAGATCATAGTTATAGAGCTTATAGTGATATAGCCATGCAACGCATTCGGGTTTACTGCGTTTTTTTGTTGGAACAAATGAGAGCAATACAACGCATGCCGTATGCATTCGTCAGCGGCATGCTTATACACCAAATAAAATAATAATAAATTTTTAATTTAGATGCTACACTTTTCAAATTTTGTTTAGGTGGTTCTAAGTTCTAACTAGTAGAACAAACCAACGGCAATACATTTTATTATCCCCCTATCCTCCTTTCTTCTCTCAACATAACTTTCCACTGCTAATTCATTTTGCATGAACTCTTACTACCTTGAATCAACATCGATAGTGAAAGTGATTTACTTAAATCTTAATTTTGTTATAATATAATCACTACTGTTTATAGAAGTGTTACTATTTCTACCCGTCTTATTTTCAAAATTTTAAAGACAAATTTACCTTTTTATATAATGACTTATAAAACCCCCTTCTCCCCATCCCGATGAAAGCCTGACCAACCCACCAGCCAACCGCACATCCAAACCACACCTCATCTCTCCTTCTTTTCTCTCTTTCCCTCTCTCTCTCTTCAACAGCCAAGAAAGACCCACCCTACTATCTGTCTTATCTTCCCCATGCACCCATCCACCCTCCACCCTCCACCTCCTTTTTTTCTCCTTATTTCTCTCCTCCCTGCTCTCGACAGCCACCCCTATGAATGAATTGATTCTTTATTTTTCGTTTGTTTGTTATTTGGTACGGTTTTAGGTTGAATAACTCAAAGGGTTATTGGGTTTTGAATTGGCAGGTGGTTGAAGGCTAGCATGCTTTCAATGAAAGCAAGGGCATGCTGTAGGGACTTGGGACTAAAGGGTGTCTTTCAGGATTTTTTTTGGAATTATGATTGAAGAAGAAGAATAGGAAAGAGGTTGCTCGGTTTGTTTGGGTTCTTTTTTTTTTTTTTTTTGCTTCATTTATGGGTTTTGGTTGAATATAATGAAATGGTATTTTAGGAATATAGGTGTGTGGATATATAGAGTGTGTTTTTTCAAATTTATATGATAAGTGAGAAGATAAGATGAATAAATAAATAGGACAATAGAGTGAAAATAGCAGCACTTCGTATGCAGGCATATATGTACACTATCATATAGAGTTATAGAGTATCACTCTCCCTCACCTACCTCTCTCTCTCTCTCTCTCTCTCTCTCTCTCTAATGATATGGGGTTTTCAAACATATAACGTTTTACTTGATAAAGTTTTGAGTCATATATACTAATCCTAAATTTCCCCTTTTTTCTTTTTAAAAACAGAACTGATATCACACACAACGTACCCATTGAATAATTCAAGGTTGAAAATGTTACATCATGTCCCTATGAACAATACTAAAGTTACACATTATAATTATATATAGCTCCCTTCTATTGAAGAATTTTTTAAATAATTTTATTTGAGGGACATTTTTTAGGATACTTTACAAAAAAAATTTCAACGATCCAAACTATCTATTTTTTAGGTTCTCATTCATAGATTATTAGTGAACACGATGCTTCAAGAAAGTACTACAATTTTAATAATTTAATTGAGTGGTCAAATGATATCGGATTCAAGTGGTTTTTTCATAAAGATGATCTTTAAATAAATATCTACAAGATAGACAGTTTGGATTAGTGAAATACAATCCGTATATATATATATTGTTGGAAAATAATGAGATTTAAATTGCTATATATTTAAAGAAAAGCAGAATTTCCATACAAATAAATACCAATTTAAATGGTAAAATAACTCAAACAATATAAAAGAAGTTTTTGAAAAACCAGAATATGGTCGAGTCTAAAACTTGCTTTTATCTTTTTAAGACAAAATTGCCCGTCACTAGTGCTTCAAGGTTCTAATGACTAACGTTTCCCAGGATACAATGACCTCCAAACCACAAGAACAACAAATGCAGACTTGTGTTTGAACTCTCTCAATATGAGACACTATTAAACTGACAAAGACTCATGAATGAGATTAATTCAAATGATGTAATGGACTTCTTTATTTATAGATTATTCCTACCGTCTTAATCTAAAAAGACAAGTAATGCATCGCATTGTTTCAAACTTGAAAATCACATCTTGTCGAATTTAATTTTCATAACAGAAAATTAATAAATTTTCCAACATATATATCAACATGAGATGGGGTAGTTAGGCTAGCTAATCTTAGCGAGGCACCACTCTTTTTTCCCTAAATTTTTGAAGAATCTAGTGTTTCCGGGCGACAGGGGTATCCAATTATAAAGGTCGATTTGTACCAAAATTAACCCAGACTGGTGCATGTGAAGCCATCCGTCATGTTCCAATTTTAGGGACACAAAATCAAAATCCATGATGTGCATGGCCTACGTGGCCTTCGTTTTCGGCTAAACAGTGTCTCCAAAATTAGGGGTAGGGGGAATTTGCGAGACAATTTAGGGAGAAGATTCTGATCCAACGTCAACGATTAGGTTGTAATTTGTTTCAACTTTTGGATCAAGCACTAATAAATTCAGAGTCAAACTCCTCACTTCATCCTGCATAATACGATTATTAAACCATTCTTATCATTGTAAGTTGGACTGCAAAAACTAAATTAGTGCATCACATTATATGGGGTAGCCTGTTGGCTGTTTTCTTGTGTAGCACTGTCCAATCTATGACTTGTAAATATATGTCTTTAAAACCAACAAATAAAAAAAGCAAACCCGATAACAAAAACAAGAGAGAGAGAGAAGAGTATTTTTAAAAAAAAATTAATACAAGCGATAGTCTAAATTTCAGGAAATGAGGATTTCTCACACACAATTATAATATCAGAAATTTAAACCTGAAACTTCTAATCTGCAAATCAATGTTATTTTCTACTGGAGAGAGAGTATTTTCTACAGCTCTTTGAGCAACAATCTAGCTGGGCTCAAAATCTGCCTCAATAATGAGCCTTTCTCATATAGCTAAGCCCAAAGGTTTTCTTGTTTTTTTTTTTTTTATGAAACTTTCTTTCTTGTTGTTTAGCCCATATAAATAAAACCATCAAAGCCCAAAATTCTAAAGAAGTCAAGCCCGTTGAACTTTTTTTTTTTTTTTTTTTGGATACAGCTCCTTGAACACGTTTACATAGTTCATCTCTTATATTATTTATGCATTCATACGAATTTCCTAAACAATAAACACATGAAACATTTCTCGTATTTTCATCAAAACAAACAATCGGGTAACGATACAAAAAATTTAAAAGAAAAAAAAGGCAAACCAAATAAATTTACAGAAGTTGAAATGAATTAATTTGATCCAGCAGATCATATAAATGAATGAATTCACAACCTTTTAAAATATATATATGCACGACCACACACACACTCAGAATATTAATCTACTAGAGGAAGATAAAACAATCGAGAGAGATTAAGGGGTTGTCAATGTCCTCAGCTGGAAGAGAGTCCATATAGTCAGCTAGAGCTTCTCCAACTGCAACCTCATCAATTTTGGAGCTGATCCTGTGAATGCGCGTCTCTGTTTCTCTGCTCCTCAAATAAGGTCTAAGCAGCCGGCTTGAATTGCTGTAATTTGAACTTGCTGCAGGCCTGAGATTCAACGCGTTAGGCTTTGAATGGCTTGATTCTTTTGGTGGGTTTGCCATGTTGAACCTTCTGCTCGGAGAAGGTGACCTCAAGATTCTACTTGGGTGAGAATATGCAGAGATCATAGGCGGCCTCTCTGGCTCTTTTCGGAAGCTCTTTTGTCTTGTTAATGGGGTTGGTGAACTTGACCTCACTCTCTTTTGAGGCGTAACAGACGCATTTGCGTTTTTCAGGTTTGGCTGCTTCTTCTTCACTGCTGCTGGCAAAAGCGGCTTCTGTGGCAGTGATGATGAGGAAAAGCTTGCTTCTTTGAGTGAATTAATCCGAACTACATGTGGGTTTTCCTTGTAACATGACCACAAGAACTCGTTGGAGAAAGACCGGTCGATTTTCGAACTCAAGACTGAAGAAGCACTTGACAGGGTTGAGGTTAGTGAGCTGCTGGTGTGGGAAGTGCTTGTGTTGGTGGTGCAAGTGAAGGAAGAAGCAGAGGAAGTGGAATTGGAAGGGGATGGAGGAGAGGGGGAGATTTTGTTTGAAGCAGAAATTGGAGGAGCAGCTAATCTAGATGGAGCTTGTGAGATTACCAACTTGTCTTGGACATGATTGAGTTCATCTATCATGTGTCTTCTGGGTCTGCATTTGCTAATGCAAGAACCCATTTTGCTAGAATTTGATTAAAATGAGGCTAGGAAATTAATGTGGAACATAGGAGTGACCAAATTTATATAGTGGTGGTACTATTTTATTTGTGAAAACTGAGGAAAAAGGTGGGTGTGTGTGTGAATGTGGCTTTTGCTTTTGTTCTTTTGCTTTTCAGATATTTGAATTTGGTTGCCGGGTATGAAATCCGTTGGGCAACGGTTAGGAAGATGGTGGCTGGCTGCTTTCATGATTTCATCATGCCTCCCTAACTTTAGAGTGGAAATTGCAGACAATGTTTGTGAATTAATTCTTTGTTACGCTTAATTGGGCATGCCCAAAATAGTCCGTGGTCCAATTGCAAACCCAACTTCTTTTTTCGGTCTGGCATTAAGCTTACTCATCAGCCCCATTTTCTCTTCAGGTATGTTTTAGGCCCACTATGCAGGCAGCTACTGTATTTATCTATTTACTTAGGCCTGTTTAGTTCATGGGAAAGGAGACTTGGGAATGAGAAATCAATTGTTTTTCCATGTGTTGGTAAGTTTATGTATGAGAAATTGTTACCTGGCTCATAGGAAAGTAAGGGGAAAAGTGAAGCAATCCTCCCAACTTAGGTTTTGTTTTTCCTTCTCATGGAAAAGTTTAGGAAAATAAGCTAACATTAAATAAATATTTTTTATGACTATTTTATCTCCATAATAATTTAGAATTATAATATATCATTAAATGCATTCTTTTTTAATTTGATTTAATATGGGTATAATTGAAAATTTATACAAACTTTGTTTTCCATTCCTACTCAAAACAAATATGGAAGAGGAAATAAAGTGATATTTCTCGGTTACTTTCCCAGCATTACGAAACGTGGGAAAGGAATCTTTCATTCCTATTCCTTGGGGAATGACATGGGAAATGATTTCCCCTCAAATTCATTCCACGAACCAAACGGGGCCTAAGAGTTAATTGGTGATTTGCCCTTGAATTTGTACTTAGGTTTCGATTTATCCCCTACCTTTTTTTATATATAGAAAATTAAGGACATGAACTAATTTTTTTCACCAATTTGCCCCAGACGTCAAAATCTGCCACTTCCCATCCATCCTGCCATTAAGTTAAAGGTTACTTTTGTCATTTTGCGTCTCCACTAAAACACCAACTTGACGATAAAATGAATGGGAAGTGGCAAATTTTGACGTCGGGGGGCAAATTGGGGAAAAAAATCTGTTCGGGTCCTTAATTTTCTAAAAAATAAGAAGAGGGGTAAAATAAAAATTAGATACAAGTTCAGGGAGCAAATCACAGTTAAGCCATTTACTTACTTCATTTAGATTTCGACCCACAGTCATGTGTGGACACTGAGCATTCTCAGCTATTGATGAATGTAATCAACACCATCAGAATCACACTATCAAAATTCAAAAAAAGTTTCAACGCAATCAAGAAAATTGTCATTGGCAAACAACCTTGGTCATAATATTACCAAGAGTGTTGCTATTTCCACCATCTGTCCTATTTTCCCACCCACCTTATCTTTTTACTTATCATATAAATTTGAAAAAACACAATACCCACCATAATTCCTAAAATACCCATTCATTATTAATTTAAGCAAAACTTATAATATTATGGCAAAAAAAAATATATTTATAAATTAAAAAAAGTAAAAAATAATCCACCTCAACCCCACCTCCCCAAAGCTGCCCCTCATCCCTATGGAAAACAGCCATCTCTCTGTAAGTTTGCACAGAAGTGATAATTGGAATTAGATCAAAATTGGAGTGAAAGAAGAGTGCATAGAAAGGCAACCAATTGGAAGCACAATTTAGAATTGCAGTCTGTTTGTGGTCTGATATCCAAGAAAGACATTGAAGATATATACTCTGTCTAACCCACAATCAAAGAGCTATTGCCAGCAACCTTCTTCCCACCAGATTAGCAATTAAGGTACCATTTAACTAATTTCTTCAACCATTTTTGCAGATTTTTTGTGGGCTTGTTAGATGGCATGAGCTGTTTGCTGGGGTAAATAGAACCCCCCATATAACGAAGAAGAAGTTAAAGAAAAGCTTTGATGGAAAAGAATTCAATCTCATTTCGTCTATTTTGTACCCCATGGCGCTGGCCTTCTAAAAATATTATGTTTCAAAGAGAAAGGGGTAAATGTCCATTTTATAAAAGGTAAATTTTTCTTTAAAATTTTGAAGATAAAGTGGACGGAAAAATATGACAGATAGATAAAAATAGCAGCATTCTATTACCAAACACAAACTCCAATAGTTTCCAAACAAACAAGTCATGAACGTTAATTACAGACATTAACTACATCAATTCGGAAATTTCAACCCTAATCAAGCATTCCCCCCTCACCTGCTCTCCGCAGGATGATAATAATAAGGGGATTACATTAGGGTTTATTTCACATAAAGCTAGAGTTGAGAAATATTTACAGAGCAGAGCAACACATGAACATACATGACAAGCTTCAATGCTTGATCATGATGATTAGGAGGAAGAAGTGGCAAAGGGTTTAACCATGTCAGAAACAATCTTCTTCATCACGGCACCTCGAGGCGGCACAGGAGCCCTCACGCTAGCCGGGGCCTGGCTAGATCTGCCTCCACTTGATGAGCGTCCACTTGAGCCTCCCCCATCATTCATCTTCACTCACCGCTTGAGCTCAGCTTCAAGTCCCAGTAGGAAGATGGGCCAAGAAGAAGAAGAGAATGGAAATAATGCAGACTAATATGTTTTTATCACACAATAAATATACACACAACCAACCAGGGCCTCGATCAGATTCAGATGTTTCTTGGACATTATTGGATGTCTTATTTTAATAAATATTATATGGAGCAATATTACAAAGTGGGCACGCTCTCAGCTTCTTACCGTGGAAATACCCATCAAGGCCTCTGAATAATTCGGCAACCGCGTCACCCTGTGTACGTCACCATCGGCAGTCGAAATCTGTGGGCTGGTTAAAATCTTATCTTCATCGATTCATAGGGACCACGGCGGATTTAATTAAGAACCATTGATGTTGTTTTGTGGTTCATAATCTCACATGATAAATGGAATGCGGTTGTGCTGGCTTGATCTTTTCTTTAACTAATTTAACATTCTCGATGGAGCCCTGCGAGGAAAGGGATTTCTTCGACAGCGATTGTCACAAGGAACCCAAGGCCCAAAGACACCAAACTAACAACAAATTAGCCTGGCCCAACCAATTAAATCACATGTAGCTTTCAAACAATTGAAGCCCAATTTTAAGCCCCATCTTCAATTAGCTAACCCATCAGCTGATCGCTTTCGTTTTCTTTTTTTCTCCGTCACGTTCATTGCTAATCCACTTATGTGGGTCCTTCTGTGGTGCATCGGCTGTATAGGTACAGCCGCTCACATGATAGGCACGTGATGTTTTTTAAAAACAATAGGAACCGGCTGTTTTGGGTAACAGGTTAAAAGAAGGAAAACAAAACCACGCGCTCGTTCTTCAACTTGCTCTGAACTGTCGCTCGACCTACTCCTCTGTATTGTGGAGCTGGATAGTCTCGACGGCGCAAACCGGTGGCAGAGGACGGGTCGGACTCGCTTGAATCGTCTCAGAGCTGCATCAGCCTTTCGGACCTGCGATCGTTGTGTCGTCGTGTGAAGATGCGTTAGAGTTGTTGGGTGGTGCTGCGTTCACGGCAGCAGCGGCGGGGGCGCTGATATTGTTGGGAAACGTCATCGTCGTGGAGGCTTCGACTTCGCCTTCGGCGTTCGTACAAAACGTCATCTACTCAACAAGATTGCCATCTTCTCCAATTCCTATTGCCCGTATGTTATTATCTCTCTATTGCTTGTTCATTTTGGCTTTTGTGATAAATTTAAGGTATTGGTATTGGAAATTCATAAAGCAATCAAATGGAATTTGAGAATTGTGAGTTGGTCAATTTGATAATTATGAGAAATATTTAGAGTGTTCATGTTGAGGAAAATATGAATCCATCATCTCAAATGGGACCTTTTTACTAATTTATAGATTACTTTTCATTTTCATGGATTTATTGCATTGTTTTCTAATTCTGGGAAATAAATTGCTGCGTTTCATCTACTAAATCTTCAGCTTTCTGTTATTGAAATAGTTCGCAAGTTGAGTAGAAATGTTTAGAAAAAGAACTCTGTGCATGCCTGTGTGTGAATTTAAGTAATGTTGAAATGAGAGATTGTGTGCTGTTTTGTGGATTCTTCTTTGAGGGTCTCTTGCTTGGTGAGAATTGTAGAGACAGAGAAAGGGAAAGTGGGTAGACAGAGCCAAACTCTCACCCAGAAGCAGCTCCTCATCACTTTCACGTGGTAGAACAAAATTTCAGGCCAAAGCTTGACCATCAACGTTGGGGACAAAGACAATACCCCATCACCATTCAAATTCAATTTCAATTCACATGCATCTGGCTGGGAGATTTTAGTTCCCACGCATCTGGCTTCTCTTCGTTGTTGTTTCTTTGTTTTTTCTCTCTTATTTTTTAATTTATTTAGAGCAACAAGTTTGGGTTTTGTAAATTTTTCTTCCTTCAAATTTTCCCTTGTCCTTTTTTAAAATAAAAATTAATATGAGGTTCTCTAATCTATTAAATTAGATTTTTTTAATCGTAGCGTAAGATTTCATTTTATTGTAAAAAAAATTCATTCATCTTAGTCATCAAAGAAAATAGAGCATTGAGATACCAGTTAGAGAAGAAGAAAGAGAAGAAGAAGAAGAAGATGAAAAGAGAGGTTGTGGTGAGGTTCAATCAGGGGTTTGGGTTTAATGGTGGTGGAGGTGGTGGTGGGAAAGATGACGGAGCTACTGCTAGAGGCAGCTTGGTTGGATTTTGGATGCAATTGTTTCCATTTGGGTACTCTCTTTCATTTAGCAACTGATTTGGGGTTCTTCTCACAAATCTTAGTTCCTTTACATTTCTGAAAAAAAAACAGGTAGTTTTATACTATTTTTGTTTCTAATATAATCATTTTTATTTTTTACTCTGACATCAGCATGTAGGATTATATCTCTAATGAAATTGATGCCTTTCCACATCCAGCTCCTTGCAGTGCTTGTAGCAATTGTTGGTGTGGGTGCTTTTCTGTGGTGGGCAAGGCAGGATATGGTTCAAGACAGTGTAAGGCTACTTCTATTTTTTCTCTTGCTCACTTCTTAAAGCTCATAGTTTTCTTCAACTGTGGTATCAAACATCTATTGTTGCCTAGTTAAAACACAACCCAAGTTGTTGAGTGCCTTAAGTTCCATGCTCTCAATTTAATTTCCATGTTGGCACCTACAAGTGACTGGTAAAACCTTTTTAATTATTTATGTCAGGTTCAATTATTTTTTAAAAATATATTAGGTCTTACATGATGTTTTGGCATTTGTGGACGGTTAATTTATCAATCTACAGATCTTCTAGTGGATAGTGTACCGTGTACCGAAACGCTCTATGATTTTCTTTTATTTGGAGTTGACAATTAAGTAATGTTGGTGTGCTCTTGATTTCAAAAAACTGTATCACAGGTGGTATATAAACAGGTAATCTGGATTGGTGTTGGATAGTTTCCATGGATAGGCATGTAGAAATCTATTGTGTTATAATGAGTTCATGCTTTCCCATGTGAGATGTATCAGATAAATGCATGATATGTATAGGATGTTTGGAAAGGGTTTAAGTACGCAAGTGATACTCTTTCATGTAACAATTCACGAACGCTTCATCCACATCTTGTAATCAAGTAATGTCAGAGTAACATCATGAGGGTGATTTTCAATTGTGAAGTTTTATTTATTTCTTACTCTGATGTCTTCTGCTTTTAATGAACAACAACCATTGTTCCCATAAAGTGCCATATAGTGAGGACTTGAGAAAATGGTTATGCGCCATATGTTGTTCCCATAAAGTGCCATATAGTAAGGATGGATTTCCCATAAAGGTTTTCTTATACTGTGTTGCTCGTGATCTTCTAATTGCTCGTGATCTTCTAAGTGCTAGATAACTTAGTTCATTTTGAGTATTTTTAGTTTTAAATGTAATTTTTATTGTGATTTAAATATCATGTTACAATGGATAGATTTGCAGGTTGTATGTAACTATATTTATTTTAATTAGTTTGCAATTTCAATTTTCAATTTATTTTTTAATATTTATTTTATTATTAGGTTTAGCTTGGTTTTGCTACTGAATGAGTTATGAAGCTTTGCAGAAGTGAATTAACATAAATTAACCAATGCCCCATTGGTTATGTTGGTTGTTGATTGATTACAAACAAAACAGATGGAGGAAAGGGTAATTGTACACCGCTGTCTAGTTTTTGTATCATGGGACGTGCAATTGCGCAGTCTCTTTAAAGCCTAAACTTGAATAAAATTCATTTTTAATGACTTTTGTAAACCAGGATATGCAATTGCATACCATTTATGCAATAGTTGACCCTATATATGCAATTATTATCATTTGTACAAACAAATTTCACTCTCGTGCTTTCTCGAAGTAGACAAACTAGTATAGATTTAATAAGCAAGTGAAACTTTTTCAGGTTTTTGGAACTCAAATGGTTTTCAGGTTCTTATACTCGAGATCGATATTTTAATCATTACCCTTAACAATTTCTGCTAGACCTGGCAAATGGATTTGGGGTCATGTTCGTGTTAACCCGTTAATTTAATGGGTTGACACGACACGACCCGTTAAGCTAACAGGTGAGAAATACCAGACCCAAACACGACCCGTTAAGAATAAACTAGGAAATATATATATATATATATATATATCCCAAAACGAGCTAGCAACCCCCTATCTTTGCCCTTTTTCTCGCAATTTTCATCTTTCATAAACACCATCCAAAAATCTACAAGTTCAGGATTAGTCTTGCATAATGATAAAACAAGAGAAGCAAAATGTTGGTTGATTAGATTATTTATATATAATTAAAAAAAAATAAAGGGAGGGAGAGAAGAAGAGAAGAAAAAAATGGAGAGAAAAGAAAGAGATGGAGAGAATAAGAAGAAGAAGAAGAAAAAAGGGGAGAGAAGAAGAGAAGAAAAAAAATGGAGGGGAGAGATGGACAATTTCCGAAAGGGGAGAAGAACAGGAAAAAAGTGAGAGATTGAGGGATGTAGAGAAGAGAAAAAAAGAGAGGGGCAGATGAGAAAGTCGACGAAGAGAGGAAGTGGAATGAAGGAAAAATAATATTAAAGAGAGAGAGAGAGAGAAGGAAAATAAGAAAGAATTTTTTATTTTTTATTTTTTTAAAGGCATGATGTTGGGGATATGAGATATTTAAAAAATATATATTTTAAAAAAATACAGAATTACTCTCCTTAACGGGTGGATGCAATATTCGCAAATTGACCCGGCACGACTCGTTAGCTTAATGGGTTCACTTGTTTTCAACTCGACCCATTAAGTTCAACCCAAATATTGATAATTTGATGCGAATTCGTGTCATGTTAACGGGTCGTGTGCAATATTGCCGGGTCTAATTTCTGCACCTCACAAAGGTAAGGTCAAGGATTAAAATATCGGCCGTGCAGATAATATAGGGCCTCCAATTTACGGAAATTTCGAGGAATATATCATTATCGTTTTAGGTATCGGGAAAAAATCAACAAAAATGACAAATATAAGCATTGAAATACGTAATTTTGGTGTAAAATGTTCATAAATATTATGTACATTATCAATGATTGTATTAAAAATTAGGATTAACCGAACTAGTAGGCAGGGGCGGCCCTGGCATGATGCAAGTGGTGCCACTGCATAGGGCTCCTGATTTTTTAGGACCTCCGAATTTCTTTTACTTTATATAATATATATTAATATTATAACAACTGTATATATACTCCAACGTGCCGCACATTGACACAAAATTTTATTTAGTGGATTTGGTTTCTAGTGCATATCCTTTGGTACAAGGTCTAGGTTTGAGTCTTAGTTATGTGAATATATTTGTAATTTTATTCTCTTTTTATTGTAAGAACAAAATTTTAAATAGTTTTAAAAAAGAAGCACGTGAAAAATATAAGGGGATAGATCTAATTAAACTAACAATAGTACATATCACACCCATACGTTTTTTCCTTAAAAAATAATAATAATAATTTCTTCAACTCAAAACAAAACACCCATTCATGTCTTCTTCTTTCTCGTGAACTTTTATTTTCTAAACGAATGCACTCCCTGCGTTCGCTTGAACAAATAGCCCCTTTGTTTGGAAAACTAAGTTAGTAGGGTCCATTTTCCAGGGGAACAGGTAAATTTCTTAACAAAGGCACTCTTTGCGTTCGAGTGAATAAATATCTCGTTTATTTGAAAAAGTAAGTTAGTGGGGTACAGTTTTTCAGGGAACGGACAACTTTACTCAACAAACGCAACCCATGTGTTCGCGTGAACAAATATCATGTTTGTTTGAAAAAGTAAGTTAGTTGAGCCCTTTTTTTCGGGGAACAGAAAACTTTTCTCAACGAACGCAACCCCTGCGTTACCGTGAACAAGTGGCCTGTTTGTTTGAAAAAGTAAGTTCATTTGGCCCATTTTTCCTAGGAACGGGCAACTTTACTCAATGAACGCAACCCCAGCGTTCGCGTGAACAAATAGCCCGTTTGTTTTAAAAAGTAAGTTAGTTTGGCCCATTTTTACGGGGAATGGGCAACTTTACTCAATAAACGCAACCTCTGCGTTTACGTGAACAAATATCCCGTTTGTTTGAAAAATTAACTTAGTTTGGCCCATTTTTCCGGGAAACGGGCAACTTTACTTAACAAACGCAACCCCTGCGTTCGCGTGAACAAATAGCCCGTTTGTTTGAAAAAGTAAGTTAGTTGGGCCCATTTTTTCAGGGAACGGACAACTTTACTCAACGAACGCAACTCATTGCGTTCGCGTGAACAAAAAGTCCGTTTATTTGAAAAAGTAAGTTAGTTGGGCCATTTTTTTCGGAGAACGAGCAACTTTACTCAACGAACGCAACCCTTGCCTTTACATGAACAAATAGCCCGTTTGTTTGAAAAAGTAAGTTAGTTTGGCCATTTTTCTGGGGAACGGGGAACTTTACTCAACGAACGCAACCTCTGCATTCGCGTGAACAAATAGCCTGTTTGTTTGAAAAGTATTGGCCATTTTTCCTGGGAACGGGGAACTTTACTCAATGAACGCAACCCCTGCATTCCCGTGAACAAATAGCCTATTTTCTTGAAAAAGTAAGTTAGTTAGGCCCATTTTTCCAGAGAATAGACAACTTTACTCAACGAACGCAACCTATTGCGTTCGCGTGAACAAATAGCCCGTTTATTTGAAAAAGTAAGTTAGTTGGACCCATTTTTCCTGGGAACGAGTAATTTTACTCAACGAACGCAACCCCTGCGTTTATGTGAACAAATAGCCCGTTTGTTTGAAAAAATAAGTTAGTTTGACCTATTTTTCCGGAAACAGGCAACTTTACTCAACGAACACAACCCCTGCGTTCGCATGAACAAATAGCCCATTTGTTTGAAAAAGTAAGTTAGTTGGGCCCATTTTTCAGGGGAACGGACAACTTTACTCAACGACCGCAACCTATTGCGTTCGCCTCAACAAATAACCCGTTTGTTTGAAAAAGTAAGTTAGTTGGGCCCATTTTTATAGGGAACGGACAACTTTACTCAATAAACGCAACCTATTGCGTTCGCGTCAACCAATAGCCTGTTTGTTTGAAAAAGTAAGTTAGTTGGGCCAATTTTTCCGATGAACGAGCAACTTTCCTCAACGAACGCAACCCCTGCGTTTACGTGAACAAATAGCCCGTTTATTTGAAAAAGTAAGTTAGTTTAGCCCATTTTTCCTGGGAACGGGCAACTTCACTTAACGAACACAACCCTGCGTTTACGTGAACAAATAGCCCGTTTGTTTGAAAAATAAGTTAATTTGGCCCATTTTTTCGAAGAACGGGCAACTTTACTCAACGAACGCAACCCCTGCGTTTACGTAAACAAATAGCCTGTTTGTTTGAAAAAGTAAGTTAGTTGAGCTCATTTTTCCAGGAATGAACAACTTTACTCAACGAACACAACTCATTGCGTTTGCGTCAACAAATAGCCCGTTTATTTAAAAAAGTAAGTTAGTTGGGCCAATTTTTCCGAGAAACGGGTAACTTTACTCACCGAACGCAACCCTTACATTCACGTGAACAAATAGTCCGTTTGTTTGATAAAGTAAGTTAGTTAGGTCTATTTTTTCGAGGAACGGGTAACTTTGCTCAACGAACACAACCCCTGCTTTTGCGTGAACAAATAGCCTGTTTGTTTGAAAAAGTAAGTTAGTTGAGCCCATTTTTCCAGGAATGGGAATCTTTAATCAATGAACAACCCTTGGGTATAAGTTCAAGGATTAAATCAACAATTTAGCCATGTTTAATGGTTTTTGGGCATATATCGCATATTTGATAGCACATGTGTGCAATTCTCAGTAAATAATATGCATTTGCATATACCTGTATGCAATTTTGTAGCATCTATGTGCAATTCTTATTTTACAATATGCAATTGCATATATA
Organism: Prunus persica; assembly: GCF_000346465.2. Taxonomy (NCBI): domain Eukaryota; kingdom Viridiplantae; phylum Streptophyta; class Magnoliopsida; order Rosales; family Rosaceae; genus Prunus; species Prunus persica. The sequence goes on along the minus strand of NC_034009.1, from coordinate 37,509,955 downwards.
GTATGCAATTTCGTAACGTCTGTTTGCAATTCTTAATTTACAATATGCAATTGGATTCTGCCCTTCTTTTGGTCTTTAACTTTGTCATTTTTACTAGAAGGCTGATCGGCTCACACTCTTATAATGTATGTAAATATCACCAAATTTCCTCTTTTTGGCTAGAGGGCCTCTTTTTTGTGTGTGTTCATTTGCAATGACAATACAGATAATCTACTACTACCTAAAAGCTATAGAAAATTAAATGTCATATCATCTATTTTCTCTAACCAAGACTACATGTCACATAAATAAGAAATAAGATCTCAAAAAAGAAACATAAACAAAGAAAACACTTTATCTAAAATATTTTGTAATACGGTAGAGTACACAAATGTTAGCCCCTAACTATGATAATTGTTATCAATAAATACAAAGATGAATTTAAATTAGTTTTTCCATTTGTTTTAAATTCTTTTCAATATGGTCAACTATGATAATTGATTTATTTTTATAAAGGTTATCAATGAATACAATAGAACATATGTTACCAAATTATTAAAAAAAAAAAAACATTACAATCATGAAGCATGAAACTTAAACTGAATACAGAACAGGAAAGAAAAAAATTGCAACCAAATGTTCCTATTATAGGAAAAGGGACTAATATAGGAGTTCAATTGGGAAAATGGAAATATTAGAAGCCTTTAAGGCTTTTTATACAAAGAGAAAACAGATATCACACAAAAACATTAACAAATTTCATACGGCAACTCTGTACTTAAACTAACTCTTTACCCAAAAAAGGAAAAGAAAAGAAAAAGTAGAGCTATACTAATTATTTCTCCGCTAAAAAGACAATCATCTGCTATTTCGTGGAATTTGCATGTTTGTCTGCTAAACATGTTTTGTTCTCACAACCTGTTGTGTGTAATCTAACTGCTGGTTGCCTGTGAAGATCCTTTAACTTCGTCAACAATTTCCTCCTGGTTGTGTCCTCCTCCTTTACAAATAATAGTAATGTCTTCACAGCTTGATCTCTTAATTGTTCCCCTCTGAAATTTTTTGACTTCATCCATTATGCACAACAAAACAGAATAGATAGTTTAAAGAACAAAACTAATATGAACTAATGAAAACAGGAAAAGTGGCTAAATTTATGTTCTATTGCCAAATCACATACCAAATGTATGCTTCGTAATAAACCAAAATGAAGCTATTGATCTGGCAAACAGATAAATAAGTTTAAACAAACAAACAAAGGCATAGTCACCCAAAGACTCAATCTTTGGGTTCAAATACTAAAACAATTTATTCAACATATAAAGATGATATAACTTGGATTAAATATCATCCAATTTGTTTCTTTCTTAGAAGATCTGCATTAGAAGGTCAGAGCGTTTTCAGTCAAAAGAAAAGGGAATTTCACAGAAAGTTGAAATAGAAGTAACTCAAAGAAAGCATTTTCTTCACCTAACTGCTTCTAACCCTTCAACTCCTCTGCCAAAAGAATCCCCTGAGAAAACAAAAGAAGAACAAAAATCAAAGCCTAACCTGGACACAACTCTAAATAAATGAATTAATGAGAAAAGCAGAGATGAAGAGGAGAGCACCGAAAAACTGCAAGCAACTAAAATGAACTGCTGATTATGAATATAACAAGGCTTCTTGAAGCAGACCCATCTAAGCTTATAATCTGCAGTGGAAAAGAGAATGAGAAGAATGCCCAAGCAAGCATCCATCCCAGTACTCTTACATGGAAAAAAAAAATTGCATGATTCAGAATTCTGTAATAGAAATTGACACATTAAATCTAACACAAATAACATGTTATCTAAAAATCAAACAAATTAACACTCGAAAAGCAAAAATACCACTCGACATTCCAAATGTCATCTATGAATGGCACATAACTTGTCCCTCTCAATGTCAGTACACAATCAAAAACTGGAAGCACCGTGTTATTTGGAGTGTAACACCAAAAAAGTGGCCTGAAAACGGAGTCTTACTCCGTGGTCATGATATCCAGCTTCTTTCCAGTCGGATTCTTTGTGTAAAGGACAATTGCCATTTTCTGAATAAGCACTTGATGTAATCAGAGAAATCCAACTCAAAGGTTGCAAAGATTCATGACCAATGATGTGCGATAACTGGTATAAAACTATGAATAGCACACAATAAACAACAGAAAGAAGAAACCTTGATACAATTAACATGACTATTGCAAATTCAAAAAGAAATAAATGACCAAAACTCTGCTGCACAATTCTCTCCACTGGCGTAGAGGCTTCTTGAACAAAAAAAATTGTGCAGCAACTCGTGAGAAACTCACCACCACCATTGTCTCGAATGCCCATATGGTAGCCAAGATCAAAATCAAGAAGTGCAGTACCACCATTGCATACCCAACATGATTTGACGCAGGATTTGAGAACCAGATTATGTCATGATTGGCAGCCATGACATCATCTGACTGATTGATTTGCCTCCCAAATTTTCTTTTGAGAGAGTGAGAGGTGGGAGTTGGAATTCCACCTGCTGTAAATTTACTGAATTTTATATAGAGTGAGGAGCAACATGGACCGTTGATCTATGTGACTTTTAAACGATAATGGGGATTGGGAAATTGGCTCAGGTATTGCCAGGGTTCCATCCCATAATACCTGTGTCGTAGAGCGCTAGAGGTTCATATACAATTTGACTGTCAACCTCTGAGAGAATATTAAGACGAATGGTTTTGGGAATTTCCAAGATACTAAAGTGGTTTTTTATTTATAATATTCTAAGTGACTCTACTATACTGGAGGAATATCGCACTTGATTGTAAGAGAACGGGCACGTACATCTTGGTTAATTAGCTTAATTTACGTTGGTATACTTTGTTTGGTGTCAATAGATTTGATTTGATGAAAATAATATTATATGTTATTGTGGATTTACTAACAGATTTATAAAACTCATGCAGTGGAGGCCTTGAAAATATGAAACCCTTTTTCCAAATTAGATGTAATAATTTTTCTATTGAAAGGCTTTTCTAACGTTTGAAATTGTAGGTTTTCTGAGGTTATAGTTTTATAGCATGAATTCTTCCTTAGGGTGACAGAAAAAGGAACTGAAAAAGCTCAAGGACGTTTTTTCGAAAAGGGTAACTCTTGGAAAGTGCTCTACACTTCCAAGATTCCAACTTTACCGATTACTTTTTACTTTGCTTTTGTCTTTTTACTGCCTCTGGGGTTCCCCTAATTTTAATATAAAATTTTAAAAAATTAATATTAAAAAATTTAAATTTAAAAAAAAAGATTCCTGAGGCCTTTACTATTGGGTAAAAAAATCAGCTGATGGAGAATGTTCATTAGGTTTCAACAGAATCTTACAAATTTACAATCTCTCTCTCTCTCTCTCTCTCTCTCTCTCTCTCTCTCTCTAGTGAGTCTACTACACATAAGAGAATAACTCTAGTTCTGGCCTTTTCTCCCAAACAAGTGAATAAATCTAGGCTTTCAAGAACCCAGTTGCAAAAGCAAACCATGCATTGGCTAGAATAGGCTACATAGCCTAAAGCCTATACTGAGGTCTTGAGTAACTCAAAAAGCTTCAAACTTTGCAGCATTTGGGGAACATTTCAAGGCTCCAAGAACAAAAAACACAGTCTTCTTCCCTCTTCTGGGTCTTTGCTAAAATGTCAATGTCAATGCCATTAGATCAGCAACCTCCACCAGACTTTGTGCTGCAGCAAAATGCAAACCCTCACTCACCCCATGGCTCCATTGGAGCAGTGGTTGCTGTTCTTGTTGTGGTCATAATCTTGGGTGTGGTTGCTGTTGTAATTGGGAGGCTCTGCTCTGGTAGGAGCATAATAGGATATGGCCATTATGATTTGGAGAGCTGGGCAGAGACAAAATGCTCATCTTGCATTGATGGAAGAATCAACCCACCACTTTCCAGGCCTAATGTGTCTTGCTCCTCTGTTTCAACTTCAACTCCAGCCCAAACCCATCAAGGATCTGAGCTTCAGCAAGAAGAGCAATCTCCTCAAACCCCACAACCTGCAAATCTTTGATGTTCTAGCTGTTGGGTTTTTTTGGATATGGTAGCAGTTGAAAACTCCTCTATCAGTTGTGTTTTGTTTGTTCATTTTTTTTACATTTGTGATGTTGGTATCATTGATTTTGCAGACTGAAATGCATTTTTGAGACTTCTCTTTGAATTTTGAATTGCCACTCCAAGTTTTTTGTTTAGTTGAAAAGAAAAAAATAGATTATTTTAGCTAGAAACTGCTGTCAGGCAGCTGTTTTACTGTACTTTTTTTTAGATTCAATTGCAAGCAAACAACATTGCTCACAGCTTCAAAATCAACCCACCAGCTATGAGCATTAATGAAAGTTGTTGATGCGAAAAAGTGGTTTATTATGTATTTCGTTAACTTAGTTAAATTATCCTTTCGGTAGGTGACTGTCCTCGGTAAATGGTCCACTCTGGAGGGATAAGTACCTACAAAAGGGGACATTCGGTAAATCCTTGGGGTACCGGTGCGGTACCGGCCGAAGGCTCTCCGATGCTTAAGTAAGTACGGATTTAGTAAAGTTAACTGACAGATTACACGATAGCGTATCGTTGGTTCTGATCCCTTCATTTTGGGGATATGGGTCTCCTTATATAGGCCTTGGGAGGTGTGCACTGTGCTCATATTTCCGATGTGGGACTCTGGACATGGATTGTGAGCATGACACGTGTCTGATAGCAAAAAGGGCCAAACTTGATGGCTTCGGTAGGGAGAATGCCGAAGGGGTTCTGTGATCAGTATCGATCTCGTCCACGTGTTCGGTGGTCATAAGCCGTTTATTTACGGTATAAACAAAAGTGTGTGTGGACCCAATGAAGGTGAGTAGTATAACTGCTTCAATTATGGTTGCAGAAGCAACAAAATCATATTCTTTTTCAGGGTTGATAATGATGGGTACTGGTCCTTTTGAGTTTTTGGTCATTTCCCACCAATTCAGTAAACGATCTGCCATCTGCTAGCTGCTGAAGTTATTCTGCTCTCAGTGTAACACATTCGCCTCTTAAAGATACCTTCTTTTCTTCAATTTCAGGTTTCATGTGATGATTTCTCTATTTTTAAAACTCAAATTTGCCTTCCTCTTTTTTTTTTATTGCAATCCTTTGAAATCAAGATCTTCAAACAACACCTTATCAGAGTCGATCAATGGTTAAGGCAAATTGGTTAACTGTTGAATGAAATTGGTTAGTTGTTGGATAAAGCCCTCACTACATAATGACTCGTGGTTAAGGTTAAGGTTGAGCTATGACTTTTAGGTCCATTGAGCTAGAACTAGGCAACCCGTTGAGCCCATTTGTCATCATGGGCTTCCCAGATAAATGTTCAAAACTTATTATTTCCCCCCTTTCCCAAATTTTCTCAGTAACCAAACAGACTCCACCATCATCTTGAAAATGGTAACTCACCAAGCTTTCGCACAATGCAATCACCAAGTAATTTCCAAACACACATAAAAATCAAACCCCAAAATTTTTCCAAAAAGTATGTCAAACTTTGGGTGAAGCGCATTGCCGATATAATTTTCCATGAGCCTGCAAACTGAGACATTTCAAAATAAAATAAAAATGCCGGTGGTTGACCGTTTCGTGTGTTAACGAACCCACAATTACATTCCGTTGCCTTGGCTGACTTTTTAAACTGCTAATGCCCCTCTAATCATATCAACTGCATCAAATTCTTGTTCTAAGTGGATAATGACCAAATTCACGATGACCAGAACAATTTGTCAGCCGATAATTTTACCCTTTTACCCTCCCGTTTTCTGGTCATGCTCTCACACAAATTACAATCCAGCTGCAAATTTTGAAGTATGGCAATTCAGTCATTACCGAGGCCTCATATTTTCACCAACCAAAGAGACAGAGGCAATTCTGGTCACATTTTTTTGCCCTATATAAACCCCATGAGCCCTCATGCTTTCTCATCTCCTTCCCATATTCGAGTTTTCAATATCTTAGCACTTTATTGAAGGAGCAATATACTTTGAGATACAAACAGCTAGCATGGCTTTGAGTTATAATGCACGAGGGTTCCTTCTGCTTCTAGCTGCTGCCTCTCTACTGGCAGCGAGCGAGGCCAGAACCCTCGTCGTTGGAGGCTCTGAAGGCTGGCGTTATGGCTTCAACTACACCGATTGGGCTTTCCAAAACAGCCCCTTCTACATAAAGGACCAATTGGGTAAGCACCCCCGTGTTTTATTTTTAAATTTATACAAACGAAACGATATTAGGAGAAAGAGAATTCGAACATAGGACCTCGGAGGCATGAGTAACTGTTGTAAACCCTCCCTACCCTAGTACGTGCATGAAATCATATAATGCATGTGAAATTATTCAAACTTTGTTTTACGTGATCTGATTTTGCAGTGTTCAAGTATGAGAACGACTCTGGTTACAGCGTGTACCAGCTCCCAAACCTGTGGAGCTACATAAAGTGCGATTTCAGCAAAGCCAAGCTGTTGGCAAGTGAGACGCAGGGAACTGGTGAGGGCTTCAAGGTTGAGCTGACTGAGTGGAGGCCATCTTACTTTGCCAGTAGTGGGAAGGATGGCAAGAACTGCAAGGATGGGCTCATGAAGTTGTTTGCGGTCCCACTGCCACGTTGGAATTAATCGCACTATTTTCCAAACTGCTCTCTTTTGGGGCTATATATACACACACACCAGATTGATTATGCAGTTGAATAATTCTGGAGGGTTATGATTGAAAATAAGGGTGAAGGGTTTCCTTCTTGATTTCCCATGATACGCTGTACGAGTTATAGTGGGGAAAAAGTGTTTGAATAATTTGCCTCTGTTTCTTGATTTTCATGTTCACAATAAAGATTATTTTGTTTGAACTTTCTTTTACATTAATTCCAGAAATTAAACCAAAAAAATAAGAGTAGGCTTCATAAATACAAAGGAAAAGGCTCAATCTATCATGTTTATGTATCTTGTTGATTCTTGTATGAATTTGTAATTCAAATTAACAAGTCATAAAACGCATGCACTTGATTAATCGAAGATGCCTCTGCTGTGTGTGTTGGAAGAACTTTCTCACATATGAGTGCATGATTGGCTTAACATAACCGTGAACGATTCTATTGCATGAAAGTTCTTCTCCTGTATTGGGCCTTACTCCAGCGTTATAGTCTACATAGAACTGGGCTATATTATACTGAAAACCCAAGATTTGGCTAGGGCTATTATTGGTCTATGGGCCTTTGACAACCCAGAACATTTGACGTGGTCACATGTCGCTATTATGATTTCCAATTTTCTACGATGGGGTTTTGGCAGATTTAAAACATGCATGAATCAACTACACAAATCCAAAAGTGCTTCTGTAGAAGTGGGGCACAACTTTGAGTTTGAGTGACACTGGCTCACAACCACGCCAAAACAAGGTGCCGCTATGTCGTACGCTTTTTCCTCCAGTGGCAGAAAAGTGATTCCAAAAGTCTCGTTTTCCATGACGAGGGATACAAGTCAGTGGTGGCCTTTTAAATTGCTTTCAATCAGACTTTGAACTTGTTTTTATTCATGCACATGGGACGAATTGCACTTTGATTCTAGACTAAATGCATAGCAATAGGTTCTTGAAGAAAAAGCAAAAACAATAGTCCGCTTTTGTAAGGACCTGAGTTAAATCAAAATTCATGCAATTTTCATAACCCAACATCTTTTTTCTTTTACAATTGATATTGGTGGAGGGGGATTTGAAAACAGGATCTCGAGTACACATGCAACTGCTTTTAAATATTTGAGCTACATGCCCTTACACACAACTTTTTTAAAAATGTAACGAAATGTTAGCCAAACTAGTGTTGAGCAACATAATTTGTTCTCTTTTTTCGGTTGACTAGTTATGTCGTTTTCTTTTGTTGGTATTGTATATATTTATACGTTCTTATCCCAATTGTGCTTTCCTTTTAAAATGGACATGCCTAATATGGATATAATTATATTCTCTGGGCAGCTGGGATCCAGAATCCAAAGTACTTCCAGTAGGTGCCAATTACCAAAAAAAGAAAATTATGTTAACGAGTATTTCCCTAATTATAACTAAATTCCAATCACAATAATTTAGTTATAGCCCCCAGTTTTAATTTGCACCCTCACAAATTCAGAAAAGCAAGCAAGCATATATTGTTGGCCAAAAGCAAACTTGGAAAAATAAGCATCCAACTAAGCCCACTAATTAAATACTTAACAGCTTAAACATCCTCCCCTTTTTTTTTTTTTTGTCTTTTCGAATCTCATAAAATTCCATACTAACTTCCACTTGTTCATTGGTGACAGGCTGTAACGCTCAGTTTAAAGTAGAATTTCCCCAACTTGAAGAACTTTATACAAACGATATGAGAAGAGGAGGGGAGGAGATTCGAACACAAGATTTCGGGTGCAGCGATAAAGGCCGTTAACTGCAACAAACCCATTGCAAAGCTTCTAAGTTTATAGCACTCGAAAAATATTACATTTGCCTTACGAGAACTAATTGAAAACCACATATTAACAGGACATAAATAGAAATTAAGAACATTGATTAATAATCAACGAAGCCCCGAAGGCTCAGAAAATGTTGTTGCCACGTAATCTCGAACCTCCCTAGCTATAACATCCCTCATGGTATCCCAAAACCCCGACGGCAAACTCTCACTCCTTTGCTGCACCGACACCATAGCGGCCCCGCTAATCCCCGGGGGAGCCAAAGTCAACTCGGTCAACGGGTCAAACTCCACCGACCCATTAACCAAAGATCCAGAAACCGAACTCGTGCTCATCCCTTCATTATTAGCTACATTGCCGCCACCGCCAACAAAATTAACGCCGTCTATTTGGTGATGATGGTGATGCTCTCCTCTTACCCTTCTCTTCAACGTCGAGTTCCAGTGGTTTTTCACGGCGTTGTCAGTTCGACCCGGGAGCAACCGGGCAATGGTGGCCCACCGGTTCCCGAATCGGGCATGGGCAGCTAAAATGGTCTCGTCCTCAGCCTGCGAAAAGGGTCGGTGCTCGACGTTCGGGCTCAGCTGATTGCACCATCTGAGCCTGCAAGACTTACCCGACCGACCCTTTATGTACCGGCTTATCAAGGACCAGTTTCTGGGTCCGTAGCGCTCGACGAGCCGGGTCAAGACCCGGTCCTCTTCCGCGCTCCACGGACCCTTGATGCGTTCCGGCTTGTTAGGATTTCTGGGAAGAGAAGACTCTGAAGAGGAAGTGTCGGAAGACGAAGTGGAAGACGAGCACCTGTTCATTGCTTCCATTGAAACAGTGTTGGTTGGTTTTGTGAGGTGAGTGAGATGAGTGAGATGAGTAAGATGAGTGAGTGGTGTTTGTGAAAATGCCAGAGAGAGAGGAAGTTAAGGAGAGAATGAGAGGAAGGGTGGGTTTGGGTGTTGAGTTATATATGGGAAGAGGTGCATGCATTTGCTGTTTTGATTGGATGCCCAATCCGATGGTTTTGAGCCTTTTTTTAGAGAGGAAGGGTACTTCCACGAAACTGGCTTTTATAAAGTGGGTAAGGCTACTAATAACTAGAACTGAGTGCGCGTAGATGCGCACCCCTTGTTCTCACAATTTTTTCCATTTTATTTTCTCTTTCTGTGAACAAATTTGTCCCGGTCTAATTGTTGCCTTGTCTCGAGTCTCGACCTTCTGGGTTTTGCCCTATTGACCATTTTGCCCTTCCTCCAACAACATATTTAGATTTAGATGAGTTGTCATGTCTTTCTTCGTGTAAATTTCTGACAGATTACAGTGTCAAAAAATAATCCTATTAAAATATACTATGTCATAAGAATTAGTGGTTTTTTTTTTTATTATTTAAATTTCTTGAATACTGCTGCTGCGTGATATGACTGCCCAACACAACTTTTTTCCCGTTTCACCCTATAAACATTTTTCTTATGTTTTCTATAGTCCTACTTGCACTTATGGTTATTGGTTAAGAGTCCACTCATATTTGTCCAAGTTCGATCTATCTTCTAGAACGTAAATGATTTAAAATATACTCATAGTTATATCTAGCCCTAGATATTTAACCTCATAAATCGTTGTCAAACATAATTAAAATGGAATTGAGTTACTTCATATGAACGATGTTTGATTGGGATATGTTGACTTGTTTCCTAGTGTTGTTTTCAAAATGAATCATGACGGTTAAGAACAACAATATGTGTTAAGGGTAGGGCCTATAAGTTAATTTACAAAGAAATTGAGGCATCGCAATTGGAGAGGGGCAAAAACGGTAAATCACTGTATAGGAGGAGAGGAGCCAAAGAAATCTCGAGGATTAAAAAAAAAAAGTAATTAAATCATTCTCGTACTGGGGACAAGAGGGAGAGGACTTATAAATTAGGGAGCGTTTAACACATGACAGGAATTGCAGAGCTGTTTAACACACAACACACAACACAAAACGTTTAAAAATGGCAAGTGGGCCCATTCCCTTTTTGACCACTTTAGCCACACACTCTACCCAATTACAGCTGTAAGTCCCTGCCTTATAGCCTTGGGTCACTGAAATTAACGGCTCCTGATCGACCGTCTAAAAAAGCAAAACCCTGATAAAAAGAAGGGCCTCCTTGAAATTTAAAATTTGAGTTTTAAAGCAGTGTGAGGATGACTTCAACGTCTTCCACGTAGGAAGGCCCCACTCCCAGGCTGTAAGAATCTCACGTGATTCTAGTTGAATCCCTTTGACTTTTTAGGCTCTTCCAAGAAACGAAAGCTACTTTCCCCGTACTCATCTTCCTAGAGCGTCACCCTCACCCTTATTTTGATCCCATAAAAAGAGAAATTTTTTTTTACCCCCCCCCCCATATTTTTAGTTATTTTGTTTTAGTGCATGATGCGCGTTGCGGATAAATGTGAGATGATCACATCATACATTTACTCGTAATACTTATCTTGCATTGCGTGTAACGATAAGTGTATAAATTTTTCTTTTTCAGGGACAAGATGAACCTGTTAATTTATCTAGTTACTTGATTTTCTATTCTTTTTTAGCTTCATTAAGGTACTAACGCGATTTAATGATACAAATCACTGCATATAGAGGACAAATTTGTCCCATACTCCACTTTATTACGATGAGCTTCAATTTACTTGGAAATGACAAACTTTTTGTGTTTCACATGGTATGATCTAATGTACTTTTGGTTCAATGCTATGTACCATATTCTAGAAAAACCCTTTCAACCACATCCCAATGAAATTATGATAAAAATTATTCAAATGTTTATTTGGCAAGACATACAAATATCTCTTTTGGAGTTTAATTTTTGTTCCAAGATAAGATGAAATCATGAAAGGGGACCTAATTCATGAACAAGTAGATCATATCTTTTCATTGTTTTTAAAGATTGGATTTTGTCCCTTAGGAATTGTTTTATAGGAGGAGCATAAAAACGCTACGTACGCCGCCCCACCACCGTACATGTTTAATTATTTTTTTTATTTTTTTATTTTTTTTAGCAGTCGTACATGTGTAATTTAGTATTAGCAAATTGTGGCTTCAAAACTGACAACCACGCGCTGACCAGCTCGGTGGCAAGAGCGCCGTCATGATTGCATCCTAGCCGCCCACGTGGCACTATTTATGGATTTTTTTGGATGGTGTAACTTTTGGCAAGAAGCAGTTGGGCAGTTGATACTACAGCTGGCACCAAATCCTTACCCCACAGTCACCGACTTGTTTCAGAATTTTCAAACCCAAAAAAACTGTGTACTAATGTTTTAAAATAGAAAAAGGGTTAATGGCACTAGCTCTTATCTCAGCTTGTATTTTTTTTAAACTGAAGCTGTGTGCCTGAGTGGAGAAGACTCGAACTTTAGTGAAAAGAAGCGAGCTTACTGTTTTGTTTAATTATTTAATTCACGTCGTATAATTGCCTTTTTTCGTAAATTTTGTGTCGATAAATTCATTCACTAAACAATTTGTTGATACACTTGTAAATTATTAGTTTTTGAATATCCAGAAATTAAAAAGGTTCAATAATGTCTGTCATAATTTGGTGAACAAAAGACGGTGAATAAACTTGGTAGCCCTCCGAGCAATACTCATTTACAAATTTTACATTTACGGTTAAAAAAAAATTGTTAAGGGAAAATAGTTTAAATTGTGTACGGTCGGTTGTAGGCTGCAGGGTGGGCCGTGACCAGTTTTTATTTGGTAGATATTTTTCTGCGATCAGAGAAATTTGGGCCAGTTGTCCAGGTTACTATCAGGTGGGTCCCATGGTGTCCCCTTCCAACCCAATTGCCGGTTGTGTTGGTCCTACAAATAGGGTGTAGCCCAATACCGCGTGATGATTGGTACCTTGTCCTTCTCGCCTTGGTCAACAGTTTGGTTAAGATAGTTGTTGATATTCTCCTTGTTTTTCTTCTTCTTGCCTCTTGTTTGTTTTTCCTCTCATCTTCTATATGATTTTATTAAGAAAGGTTTGTTCCCTAGGTAATTAAGCTTAATTTTCGTTTCATTGGTTCCAACATCCTTTCAATATATCCGTTCATAAAACGTAGGAATATATCCAATTGAGTTTATATACATATATAAATTTAGTTAAACTTGAACTTGGAGTTAAACTTGAACTTGGAAGTAATCTGATAAGTTATGACCAATTGACCGAACTTACATTTTATATCTAAGTTAGGGGTAGACATCTAAAACCGAAATACCAAAACCGTACACTAACCATACCGTACCATACCGATTTCTTACCGTTTCATTTAGGATGGGGAAATATTATGTACCGTACCGTACCGTACCAATATAGTATGGTACAGCATCAAGTATTTGGTACCGGTCAATACCGTACAGTATCGAATACTGAAAAAATAATTTTTTTTCGATACTGAAATATAAATATTTGTGTTGTGTTGTTGATTATGGATTATGCCATTTGTGCTATGTTGTTGATTTCTTGCTTTTTCTATATTTTGATAGCCTTTGTGTGTATGTTTATAGAGCTTTTTTCTTTGATTCATTTGATAATTAAAAGTTGTTTCAAATAGAAACATATAAAAGCCTTTCTGTAACCAGGACCTGAATTCCATTAACTTTTTTTTGTGGGATACAAACAAGAACCTCATGTATTAAATTTCAAAACAGTATTATTCTACCCTAGAATAGTTTTCAGAGTGGCCTTTGGATTCTGTTAGTTTGAAGATCAATATCTTCATTATTTTGTTCTTAAATTTCCATGTATGCATCATCTATGGTTTCTTTTATTGACTAGTCAGACGTGACAGTTTTGGCATCATCACTGTATTAGCATATATAAAACAATAATAATATAAAGAATCTTTTGTTAAAAATTGATTAAGCTTTATTATTGGGTATGTTTATAAGGCATAAGGCATAATTTTAACTATTTTGGTTTGTAAGCCATAATGCCTGAGTTTTAACCATTTGGATTTGATGAATATGTTGAATCGATTGATGGATATTGATTTGGTTGATTTTGGATACTGAATATGTTGATTAGGATTTGGATATTGAGTATGTTGAATCTGTAACTTAGGCATCACTTATTTTGGTGAATGAATATGTTGAATATTGAATTGGTTCATATTTTAGTTGTGTCATTTTGGTACCGAAATGGTACAGTACCGATACCGATTTGGCACAGTATGATACGGTACCAACTTTGGCAAACGATAATCTCATACTGGTTTTAATTTTCAATATTGGTAGCGGTACGAGCTCAATACCGTACCATGCCCACCATTAGTCTAAATCACATTATAGGTCATTAAAACGTTGGTTGAAACTCATCTCTTTAATGCTAGCTTGGAGTTCATGCATCTTTTCCTCTTACACCAGATTTGAAAATCTCCTTGGTTTTAGGGGATCTCTCTTGGAACCACCCCCTTTAGCTAATAATCCGGGCCTCTCCCCGTTACATTGTGGAGAGGTTTTTCCTCCCAACTTTTGTTGGGTTTTGTCTGATCCTTGCTTTTGCAAGGTTTTTATTTTTTTATTTATTATTATTATTATTATTACTATCCCTATTTCTCTAGGGTTTGTGTTCCAGCCTTTTGGGGTTGATTTTTGGAAGATCTTGATAGATCTGCTACTTTTGTGGTAGATCTCTTGTAGATCTCTCTGTATTGGAGGTGGAACTGCTGGATTTTGTGGAGATGCTGTGATATTCTTTGGAATGTTTTAGTGGAAGATGAACGGTTATGCCCTCCACTTTTGAGGTGTTTCATGTCCCATGATATTTGAGAGATTGTTTTCTGCCTTGATCTTTTTCAAGCAATGGTTGTTGTTGGGATTTTGTGCTACACTCTCTCAGTTGGTAAACTTTGAACTCTATTTTGTGCTACATGGAGTCCCATAGAGCCACATACTTATCTTTTTCTTCTAGAGAGAAAAAGTAAAGTCGTACCATTTGTCTACATGGTTTTGACTAGTAATGATATTTTCTTACAGTAACCTTCAAAGATCAAATCTAACAAGTAAATACAAGACTACAAGTCGTTTTATATGCACATAAGTCAGATAGGCATTTGCTGAATATGCAAGCTGTTGACAGATTGGCTCAAATTAAAATACAGAGACTACTCAGACAAGAGAAGATCTAACCAGATTCTGTATTTTTACCAACCTACCCCAATTCTATCCAAAAAGGATAAGCTTGCAATCTATGTAAATTCATTTGGGTCAGGTTTTGCTGGACAACTCTGTTTGACCATCTTTAATTTAACATATTCAGACTAAAATATACCTCCATCTCTCTCTGTCCATGAATCTGTCTATACAAGATGAGAATGAAGCTGTTCTGGAAGCTTGAGGGTTTGTATGTTTGTACTTTGTTGTGCAATGCCAAAGCCCATTCCTGTCCTTGTTATTGGAGCACTGGTTGAATCCAGTAGGACTCACTTTGGGCTTATAAGGCTTAAGGTTCAAGAAAATAAAAAAGACACCTTTGTTCCGACATCCTTGTTTGTTGTGCTATTTTGTATTGTATTTCAACGATCTGATTCATCTATGTTTTTGGTATTCTTTCAAAAATCATCATTGCACACCAAAAAAAAAAAAAATTCGGAACCATTTTTTCACTCAATCAATGGTTGTCATTTTTATGTTTTGTTGAAGCACCGTATACGCTTATTTTGTTGGTTACAATTAAATGTCTTAAATGATTGCAAACATGATCTATGAATGAAGGCTTTAAAAATATACGATTTTTATCGTTGAAGTAAAATGTGTGGTTGACTCACAATGTGTCCTTCAAATCAAATAAGATTATGGGATTATTTGAGGAATTTTTTTCTTTTCCAATTTTCTTTAGTTTTATCTTGCAGGTACAAGCCTAAACCGGCCTAGCTAGTGTGGTCCAAACACTTTCCAGCCCGTTAATAATTCTTTCATATGAGATTTTCATGGAATCATCAATCAATCAAGACATTTACTCGATGCCAAATAATTGATGAGCTTTTAGAGACATTTTTTTTTCCTGCTGTGATTTGTGTACAATTTTCAGTATAATCAAATCTATTTCCTAATTGTTGCCCTAACAGCTATTTTTATTCTTCCCTTAATTTGCTTCCTTTTTTGCCTGAAGTCAGAAATTATATTGGGCATGGGAAAATCCAATTTCATGGTATCAGAGGGAACCCAAGAAACTGGCTTCGGCATATTGGATATAACATTTCCATGATTTCAAACATCTGAAAACCTTCGTTTACATAACATTAATATAACCTAGATTAAGGAAAATGGAAAACAAGTTTGTGCTGGCTAGTGAGCTCTTACAATGAAAATGCTTAATTCTGGCCCTGCAGCCCCATCTGGATTGATCATGTACAAAGCCTCAGAGTCCTTTGATCCAACAACCCTCTCAAACCTTGCCCTTATGTAGGTCAGTTCCCCATCCGATGCATATTCTTTTTCGGACGGGCTTGGAAGCACCCCTGCCCCCATTGAAACACCCCTCAAAGTCTGCATAACATGAAGCTCATCCTCTGACATTTGCTTCCTCCGAATCGAATACCCCACCTTTCTTCCATTACAATACACAGCCCAAACGAACTCCTCCAGCAGCTTCTTCTTGTTCGTCTTGGTCTCGCTCTCCAGCGCGATTCGGACTATATCCGATGCCATTTCCTTGTGGAACACACTACTGTGCATTGGCAGCTCTATCACAAAGAGTGGCATGCAATGAGGGTCTTCTTGTATGGCCAGGCTTACCCTGCCTTTTCGATACCCGAAAATTGTACCTGTGGTGGCATTGTCCTTAAGTAAAGGCTTTCGGGGTCTTCCCAACAAGGCCACCATTTTGCAGCCTGATGTCAACATGGGGAAGAGTTTGAACATCTTGAGAAGGCCTCCGGATGAAGACTTCGATGAACGTTTTTGGCCCGGTGTGTGACTATGCCGGAGAAAATTCAATATAGCAGAGTTTTCCATGTGGTAGAAGGGGCTAGAGTGCACAGACGGCATTGCAGGATTTTGGTTGATGTATGAATTCAAGAAATACAAGAAGGGTATGTTAGATAAGAGTATCTCAAAGTGTAGGCGAATTGGGGATATATATAGAGAGAGGGGAAGGTAGAAATTTAGTTTGGTTGGTCACTTGGGTGTGTTTGTGTTGTGTCATTGGAATCTTTGAAGTGGGAAATGAAATAGAGACCCTTCATTTTTTTTCTTCAAGTTGGTTAGGAGAGAAAGGAAACCTAATGGGACTAAAAGATTGATGTGACAAAGTTTCGTGATGAGAAGGGTAGGGGGTTGAATGTGATAAGATAAGGGAGGCCGGACCACAAACAGAATGTGGGCAAGGGCCAGGGGGGGAAGAAAAAAAAACCACCAAAAAAGATACATGAAAAAAGGACTGTGTCAATGTTGGTTTGGCATGTGCTTCTCTGATCATCTCGTAGAGCATCAATATCAGCTGCTTTATGCTTTTCCAAACCCCATCCTAAGTGCTGAATAATTATTGAGGTGCAGCTCATCTTTCCCCTCAAACAGTTCTTCTGTTTATCCATGGAATTTGCTTTCTTTCTTTTTTTCTTCCTCTCTTGTTAGTGACCATCTCTTTCTCTGTTTCCTTTTAGTTCCTCTCAGAGATGGTCTTATCAGAAACCCATGTTAGGCAGCAAAAGCTAGTGATTGAAATAATTGGCTTGTATCCAAAGTGCTTTTTCTAGTTTCTGGCCTTTTTTTTTTTTTTTTTGGGGTGTTCAGCAAGGCATCCCTTGCTCATTTTGAGTTCAAACTGCTGCCAGTGTTATGTGTTGCAGAATTATAAATTTGTTCTCAGAACAAAAACAACAAAAACAAAAATTAAAATCACTCAATTTTGCTAGCAAATAAGTCCAAGTAGGAGGCCACTGCCATTGTCCAAGAGTCCAAGACCTAGATGGGGCTCCTTTGTCATGATCAACTTTAAAGAGTCTGTTCTGTCAGCATCACCATGAAACCATGATCATTGACAAATATTAAACAGCATCTCTTGTGTTATAGGCACCTTTTTTTGTGTTAAAGTTATAGGCCTTTTTATTCTTATATATATATTTTTGTTAATCAGTGCTTGTAACAAGTATTAACCATAATTAGAAAGGAAGATTATAGAGAGAAGGGACAATGCTACTCTTTAATCAGTCTGCAGGCAATCATCTAATCATACATCTGCTGGCTGCTTTTTTTTAATCAGATAAGAATTCATGATGAAATAATACAGTTCAAATTAAAAATTCAGTGCTGAAAACTCATTGAAAAGAATTGGTTTTAATTCCGTGATTGCAGCCATTTTCTTTTTGGGAAATGACCCATTAGCTGAGCAAACATCTACCACATGTATGGTTGGAAGAGAGAAAAAGCTACGGTCATTTTAAGCAAACACTTGGGGTTTGGATGCAAGACCAAGTTACCTGCAGCAAAGGTGGGTTCCATATGAATATATATGAATTTGCCAAAAGAGTTTAGCTTGCCTGGATGCAACATAAAGTTACAACCAAAACCATCATCTGACCACTTACAACAGTGTTAAAAACCAATAATATAGATTTGATTGATTTGAAGCGTGAATATACAGTGTATTTCTCTCTTTTCAAAATAAATATTTATGTTGTCAGACTGTGAATCTGAACCACACGTTTAAGAAATAATTAAACTACTTTTCTCTTGTTAATCGACAATCTAACAAAACAACACTTTCATATACTACGCGTATATATCAATTAATAATTTCAAATTTTGGATGATTGATAATTGGAGATGGTTTTTTCTGCAAATCTAAAATAGATTAGATAATTGTTTGAAAACTAATCCACCTATCATTTCATTCATTAGAATTATTGTGCCTGCGATGGGATGGTCAGATGCGCTAACTCTTCTGGTAATTCTATGTCACAAGATGTAGTTTTGGTTTGCAACTTTATTTGGATAAAAGCACAGTTTTAGAAGTGAAGTTTGCTTTAAGTGTTTGATGTTAAGAGATTAGACAATGGGGTGGACAAAGCATGCACAAACAATGAAGTCAAGATCTCTCTCTCATCGCTCAATAATTGATCTACAAGTTGTTGTCAAGTTAGGCGCTTGTTTATGAAGGCTTAACAACAAAAATAAGTTGATTGCAACAAAGATAGTTCTTGTTTCTGACATGATGAAAACGTCTGTCAACAGCCCAAATCACCATATATTTTATCTTTGTACTGCGTATTTTTTAAGATAGTGATCACTTATGAAATAATCCACGCTAAATATCGACTTAGTAAATAGTTAAATGGAATAGGGTGAGTACTGTTTGATTTGCTTCGAGTTTGACTTTAATCCGCATGCCAAATATGTAACATCACGGTTCAAATTATTTTAGTATATGCCTCAAATTAATAGTATAAACTGAATCAAATCAGTTGATATAGTGATCGATTCAGCTCCATCGTTTCCTCTTATACGAAGTTAAGCAAGTAGTTAGAGAAAACATTTTACAGTTAAAGGATGTAGAAATTTAAGAATTTTAGTTTTGGTAACAAATGGTTAATATGAATGTGGGTGATGAAAGTTAACTGTAAATGTTGATAACATGCCAAGTGTTGAAATAATCAATATCATAGACGATTTTAAAATAGGCCAAACCGAAGTGAACCAAAATAATTGCAGTTTGATCCAATTTGATCCAAAACGCTTCTGGTATTAAAACTCAAACGAAACTGGCAAACCACCTCTGGGCTTAAAACTAACGAGATCTCGGGCCATAAAAGTGATTTTAGGGCTCATAAGAGGTTCAACCGTTTTCTTACCCGGGCCATAGTAGCGTTTGAAGCCCAAACCTTAAAAGCCCGCGGTTTCCCGCCCATTCCAAAACGTCCAAACGGTGTTTCTGTGCATATGCTTAAAAAACGGTTTTTTTCTGGGGTGCGATTTCCTGAAACACACGGTCTTATTTTAAAAATATAAAAACGCAGATTGGAGAGAGTCAAAATGGCTCTCTCAGTCTCATCCATAGCTACTCTCACTCTCACTCGCTTCTCGTCTTCTTACTTCAATCGTATTAGTAAACGCTTCAGCTCCAGAGCCCCAACTAACACCCACAACCGCCCGCAAATGTCGTTTTCTTCATCTTCTCCCACGGAGCCCAAGCAATCAGAGAAAATCTCAGCTCCTTACGGCTCCTGGAAATCCCAAATCACCGCCGATGTCGTCTCCGGTGCCTCCAAGCGACTCGGCGGCATCGCCGTCGATTCCCTCGGCCGCCTCATCTGGCTCGAGTCTCGCCCCTCTGAATCAGGGTATCTATATATACTTTTTTAATTTTTCATGGATTTATTTGTATTTTCACCAACGAGGAACTGTTTGGTGTATGGATAGACGAGCGGTTCTGGTGAGAGAACCGGATAGACCGGAGGGTGAATCGGTTGATATTACGCCCAAGGACTATGCGGTTCGGACTCTGGCTCAGGAGTACGGAGGTGGCGCCTTCAGCGTTTCTGGGGATACACTCATTTTCTCCAATTACAAGGATCAACGCCTTTACAAGCAGTCCCTGAGTTCCAATGGTATATGGTGTTTTCCATATCATTGTTTATATACTCTTGTTGTTTTCCGAATTCTCAAGCAAAATTGTATTAATGTTTAATTTGAAAGATGATGACTTGTGTTAATATTGGTGCCATCCAGATTCTTCACCTGTACCACTCACTCCAGATTATGGTGGCCCAGTTGTTAGTTATGCCGATGGGGTGTTTGATGCACGGCTTAACCGGTTTGTCACTGTCCAGGAAGGTATGTGGATGTGGCGCATTAGTATAAGCATGTTCTTCTGCTTTTCGTTTCTATATATTCAGTAAGACATTTATGTGTCAATCCCATTTCTCATTTTGTGTAGATCGTCGTCAAAGCAGTACTAATTCGACAACAACAATTGTAACAGTAGGGCTAGACGGCAAGAACATTCGGGGTAAGAGTTTGTCAAAAACCCATGTCTTGCTTCACTTTCCAATGACATAGTATATGTGTAACACTCAACGTATTGCAGTACATTTGATATTATTTAATTAATGCGGGTACCATGTGACATCCAGAACCAGAAGTACTAGTAGGCGGAACTGATTTCTATGCTTTCCCCCGTTTGGATCCCAAAGGTGAACGACTGGCATGGATTGAATGGTGCCATCCTAACATGCCATGGGATCAGGCTCAACTTTGGGTTGGGTATATATCTGACAGCGGGTAATCTAATCATTTTTCAGGATTCGTTCTTTTCTTCAGTTCCAAAATTTATCTTTACAAGAAACATTAGGTCACCACTGAAGACACTAATATTTCAAAGTATGGCTTGTAATGTACACACTTCATGCATTCTTTGAGTTTTATTTACATATGCTGTAGTAATATTTACTCAATACTGTTATATAGGTGCACATAAGAATAACATTTTTTACATAGCTTTTTTGTCCTTCTGTAACTCTGTTCTTCCTCTTGCTGTTGTCCTACTCTATGATCACTTGGTTTAATAATAAATCCATATCCATTATTGGAGGTTCATTTTTTGAATTCTGAACGGATTTGTATCTGCTCCATGCAGAGAAGTCCACAAACGAATCTGTGTTGCTGGCTCTGATCCTACGATTAAGGAGTCTCCAATTGAACCCAAGTGGTCCTCTAAAGGTACCCTTTTTCTATAAAAAAAATTTTATTGGTTGATGAACATATTTAAGTTTGGAATGTGTTATTAAAGGCTCATGCTAACAAGGTATAATATACTGAACTTACTACAAGTATTGGGTACATCTATTAGCAGGGAAAACCTATATGTGCATCCTTTGCACAAAGGGGAACTTATTTTATCTTTGTAAAGCACTGGTTGGGTCAACAATATTGAATACCAATATAATATCGATTAAGGATCACATTCCATGACTAACTCTAGGCAGTTACTGTTCACAATCGAACACTTCAATTTATGTGGTTTCTTAGATTCTACCGATTTCTTTCACTCTTGTTTATTCTGTATAGTGAAATTTATATATTACATTTTCAATTATTAAGATAGACAAAAAACTGTTGAACTTATTGGTTATGCTTGAAATGTGCAGGGGAGCTATATTTTATTACAGACAGAAAAAGTGGGTACTGGAATCTCTATAAATGGGTAAATTTTCTGTCTGGCTTATCTATTGCAAATAATAAGAACAATATACTTCATTTAACATTGTTTGGACATGCTACCTAGTTAGACAACAGATTTTCCTATTTATTTATTTATTTAAGCAGACAACTGTATTTTGAATCAAATAACACTATACTCACTTTTCTGTTGCTTGAACATGCTGCCTAGTCAGACAACAATATTTGGCCTCAGTTGGCATTTATTATCATATATACTTTTTCTTAATTCACTTTTGCTTTATTAACAGGTTGAGTCTGACAATGAGGTGATATCAGTTTATTCCTTGGATGCTGAGTTTTCTAAACCGCTATGGGTTTTTGGCATCAATTCTTATGAATTTATTCAGAGCCATGAACAAAAAAACGTAATTGCTTGCAGCTATAGGTAAGAATTATTTGTGGTTGTTTTGCGTTAATCTTGTTTTGACTTGTAATTTGTAAAAATTATCAACTACGCAATTTAGTCTAGCTTAAGTTTGGATGTTTGCATGTAGGCAGAATGGGAGGTCATATCTTGGAATTCTGGATGATGCTCAGGGCTCACTATCTCTGCTTAACATTCCTTTCACGGATATTGATAATATTGTACTTCTAAAAACCTTATTTTCACTAAGTTTCTGTGCTAAAGTTGTTAATTATCTGACCTGATTATAGATTTTTAAAATTTTCATATTTGTCTACGCAGACTTTGGGGATCAATTGCCTATACGTGGAAGGAGCATCAGAAGTTGATCCGTTGTCTGTGGCTAAGGTGTTTACCATATTTTATATCTTATCATAAAATACCTCTTCCTATTGTCAGGCAAAGGCTATTTTTTTGGAAATTGAACCACTAGTGTCACATGTCTCCAATTTTTTTTTTCTTTCTTGCAGGTTACTTTGGATGAAGATAAATCGAAAGCAGTTGATTTCAAGATTATTTGGTCTTCTTCACCTGATTGCTTAAAATACAAGTCTTACTTCAGCCTACCTGAATTAATTGAATTCCCAACAGAAGTTCCTGGTCAAACTGCCTTTGCATACTTTTATCCACCATCAAATCCCAATTACCAAGCTACTCATGATGAAAAGCCTCCAATGTTATTGAAAAGCCATGGTACGTGTGATTTGAATTTTCGTAGTTATAATTCCTAAATGGTCTTGAAGCATTTAGTTTGAAATATAGTTATGCACTTTCTGAAAGGATGACAGGTGAGTCTTTCATTTTAAAAAGGATTACACTTTATAAGTTTCAACAAGTTATTTAGAACAGGAAACAATGGAACATACAGTATTATATAGCAGGGTAGATCATTTCAACCGTAATTTACCTATAGTAGTAACATTACAAGTACGCTTGTGCAATGCCATTTAGTTAGGTGCCCTTTGTAGTCAAATACGTCCGTTCTCTTCAATGTATGGTTTAGCTGTTCTTATAAACAGAATTCATTACAACTTTGTTTTTCTTTGATTTACTACAGGAGGGCCCACAGCTGAATCACGTGGAATCTTAAATCTGAGTGTTCAGTACTGGACTAGTCGTGGTTGGGCATATGTTGACGTTAACTATGGTGGAAGCACTGGTTTGTTCTCAACCTTATGTTGTCTTTTTATTTTATCTTTATGAGATCTTTTTGCTGCATATTCATGGCACTAGTAAGACAGCCCCTTGTCTGTCAATCCTGAGTTTATGCTATCTTTGATTACACTCTATATTTCAAACTCATTTACTATATTTGCTTATTTTTTTTACTTTTCACATGGGTGGTTGTTGATGGAGTTAGTTTGGCCAGTAAAAGATTTGCCTTTCAAATTATATTCCTCTATATCTTAGACAATGGGTTTTAAGGTTATGGCAGGGAATATCGTGAACGGCTCTTGAAGAAATGGGGAATTGTGGATGTAGATGATTGTTGCAGTTGTGCTAAATATCTGGTATTCATTTCATCTCCCCTACCTAAATGGTCATGATTAACTTAATAGATCATCCATCAAGCCAGGGTAATATATACTTTTTTATCTAGGTGGGTTCCGGAAAGGCAGATGGGGAGCGGCTTTGTATTACTGGGGGCTCTGCAGGTGGCTACACAACCTTAGCTGCCCTTGCTTTTAGAGACACCTTCAAGGCAGGAGCTTCCTTGTATGGCGTGAGTGCCTAACTCTTTACTTGGTTTTATTATTAATTTTTTTTTGTCTCTCTTAACAAATCCCTCTTAACCAATCCCTCGGTTTTCTATTAACTAGAGAACTGAGGGATGGTCATATTTTTGCATTATGAAAGACTGTTGTATATGAATATTTAAGATTTGGCCTCTTCTTCAGGGAATCTCCTGTATTCTTTGCTTTTATATGCGAACATTCTTTCTGAAGCTTGATAGAAATTTACTACTCTTTTTTTTTCCCTATATTTATAAATTTTTTATTTCTTCTCTTATTAACTAATATCCTTCTACATTGCACATAATTCGCTATGAACTATAAAACTGAATTTTATTTGTTTATTTGGTCCCTGAGCAGGTAGCCGACTTAAACATGTTGAGGGCAGAAACTCACAAATTTGAATCTCATTATATTGATAATCTCGTTGGTAAGTCAGACGATGACATTGGGTGCCACCGTGCTGTACTTAGTTCTTTTATTGTTATTGATATGAGGCAATTTTAACTGGTTGCAGGCAGTGAAAAGGATTACTATGATAGGTCACCAATCAACTTTGCTGATAAGTTTTCTTGCCCGATAATCTTGTTCCAAGGATTGGAAGACAAGGTAAGCAGATCTTGCCCGATAATCTTTTTCTTTTCTTTTTCTTTTACCCTTCTATCAACAGTCACCATGTAATAAAACGAGGCATTTGTTTAATTCAATGGTGGTATTTTTGGGTTTTATTTATGAGTTTATGAATACGATTTACTTTGTAGGTTGTACCCCCAGATCAAGCTCGTAAAATATACAAAGCTTTGAAGGAAAAGGGTTTGCCTGTTGCTCTTGTGGAGTACGAAGGAGAACAACATGGTTTCCGTAAGGTATTTTCTGTTTATATTTTCCATCTTGATGTATTAAGTAACAAATCGAAATGATTGGAAAGAGTAGACTGATGTTGTATTTTTACATGCACAGGCTGAGAACATCAAGTTCACGCTGGAACAGCAAATGGTTTTCTTCGCACGTTTAGTTGGACGCTTCAAGGTCGCTGATGAGATTAATCCGATCAAAATTGACAACTTCGATTGAACATTTAGTAAAGAGAGATGCCTCATGCCCGAGTCTCAGTCTCAGTTTTCATACGATGAATTAGGTTCTACAGGTTTGCTTCTTCAAGAGATTTTTGTGCCGTCTGAAAAACACAAACAATTTTCTAGTTTGAAGGAACTTATGCTACGTTCGATGTCAACTTTGTCACGGTCCTTTTGCGTTGACTTGATGTACATATGACACGTGTAACTTTTAAACCTAGTGTGAAGTTTGTATCGAAGCAATTCTGTTTCCTTATGGGCTGTGATGATATGTATTCGTTTCCCTTAACATATTTCGAGAGTCATGCGATGCTCTGTGCAAAGTGTTGTGATCAGTAACGTAAGGAGGACCACATGTTTCATCAATGGCAGAATGGAAGCCCAAAATGTATTTGGATGATCTGTATAAAATGTTGCTTCCTCGGCAGGGACTAGGTTATAATTGAGTTATGAGTTGCACACCACACAAAATGTTGTGCAATTTTATGTGTCTAATTTCAAAATTTATTCACCAAAAACAAAAACACGAGTCTCAGGGGATGGTGAACCTCGTCTCCATCTGCAACTTTTCTATTTTAATACAAGTCAGTACAGGGGAAGAAGTGTTTCTCAAACATACTATTAAGGTGCAATGGAGGGTCAAGTATGATGGAGGAAATTCTTTCTGCCTTGGAGCCTAAAGTGACGGCAGATATGCAACAGGTACTAATAGCAGATTTCTCGTATCAGGAGATTAAAGATGCAGTTTTTCAAATGCAACCTTCAAAAGCACCTGGTCCAGATGGTCTCCCTCCTTTGTTTTATCAAAAATATTGGAGAATTGTAGGAGATGATGTAGTGGCTGCTATTAGAGCTTTTTTACAATCCAATGATATGTTACGACAACTAAACCATACTTTCGTGACTTTGATACCAAAAGTTAAGGAGCCACGAACCATGGCTCAGTTGCGCCCCATAAGTCTATGTAATGTTTTGTATCGTATTGGAGCAAAAACTTTAGCGAATCGTATGAAGTTTGTTATGCAGAGCGTTATTTCAGAAAGTCAGAGTGCTTTTGTCCCTGGACGGTTGATTACAGATAATTCTATAGTGGCTTTTGAGATCGCTCATTTTTTGAAACAAAGGAGACGAGGACGGAAGGGGAGTTTGGCCCTGAAATTGGACATGAGTAAAGCATATGATCGTGTGGAATGGGAGTTCTTGGAGAAAATGATGTTGGCTATGGGTTTTCCTATTCTGTGGGTAAGGATGGTTATGGATTGTGTGACAACTGTATCCTACTCATTCTTGGTGAATGGTGAACCTACTCGGATTTTATACCCAACACGGGGATTAAGGCAAGGTGACCCTTTATCGCCTTACTTGTTTCTTCTTTGTGCGGAAGTTTTACCACGTTGCTATCAAAGGCAGAACGCCAAGGGCAGCTGCAAGGGATCGTTATTTGTAGGGGAGCTCCTACAGTCAGCCACTTATTTTTTGCAGATGACAGTTTTGTGTTTGCAAAGGCGACTGATAATAATTGTGGGGTGTTAAAGCACATTTTTGAAGTGTATGAGCGTGCTTCTGGTGAACAGATAAATTGTCAAAAAAGTTGTGTGGCTTTTAGTGCCAATATTCATATGGATACCCAAAGCCGCTTGGCTAGTGTATTAGGGGTTCCTCGGGTTGACTCTCATGCAACGTACCTTGGCCTCCCAATGATGTTAGGTAGAAATAAAACCTTTTGTTTTCGATACCTGAAGGAAAGGGTCTGGAAAAAATTACAAGGTTGGCGTGAACAGACTTTGAGCATTGCAGGAAAAGAGGTATTGTTGAAGGTAGTTGCCCAATCTATTCCCTTATATGTTATGAACTGTTTCCTTTTGCCTCAGGGGTTATGTCATGAGATAGAACAAATGATGGCACGTTTTTGGTGGGGTCAACAAGGGGAAAATAGGAAAATTCATTGGATGCGCTGGGAGAGATTATGCAAAGCGAAGACTGAAGGTGGTATGGGCTTTAGGTGTTTGCAGGCTTTTAATATGGCAATGCTAGCCAAGCAAGGTTGGCGTTTGGTTCATAATCCCCATTCATTGGCGAGCAGACTTCTCAAAGCCAAATATTTTCCACATACCAACTTTTGGGAAGCTACACTGGGGTCAAGGCCATCTTGTGTTTGGAAGAGTATATGGACGGCTCGAAAAGTGTTGGAAATGGGATCAAGATTTCAAATAGGTGATGGAAAATCAGTACGAATTTGGGGGGATAAATGGGTGCCCAGGCCTGCCGCTTTTGTTGTGATCACTTCCCCCCTAGATGGTATGGAGAATACCAAGGTGAGTGAGTTGATTTGTAATGAGGGCTCTCCACAATGGGATCTCCAGAAACTCAATAATCTTTTTTTACCTGTGGATGTGGTTGACTTTGTACGAATCCCCCTGAGTATTCGGGCACCACCAGACCGGATTGTATGGAATTATGATAAACATGGTCTATTCACGGTAAAGAGTGCATACAGAGTGGCCTTGCGAGTTACTTCTGGTGATGAGGACGAGTCTTCTTCATCCAATTCAGATACTAGTATGCTATGGAGACATATTTGGAATGCCACTGTACCTACAAAGCTAAAAATTTTTGCATGGCGTGTAGCCCATGATATTCTTCCTACCAAGGCAAACTTAATTAAGAAGGGGGTTGATATGCAAGACATGTGCATGTTTTGTGGTGACATCACTGAAAGTGCTCTGCATGTTCTTGCTATGTGTCCTTTTGCAGTGGCTACTTGGAATATTTCTTTGTTGACAAGGCATGCTCATCAGGTACGTTGTCATACAATGAAGGACTGGCTGAGAGAAATGCTGGAGGGTACAAGTAAAGCGCAACGGGATCATATTATCACTTTGTTATGGGCTATATGGGGAAATCGAAATGCACTGTTGTGGCAGGGAGTCCAGCGATCTCCACATGATGTCGTGGGTTTTGCTCAACAGTATGTGCATGAATTTATTACGGCAAATGATACTCCGTCCAAAGTAACTGATCGGGTGCGGGATCCAGTGCGTTGGGCAGCACCATCGTCAGGCCGCCTCAAATTTAACTTTGATGGAGCATTTGATCCTACTTCGGGTAGAGGGGCTGTTGGGGTTGTTGCCAGAGACGCGGATGGAGGTTTTGTGGCGGCAGTGGCAAAATCAGTTGGGGAAGTGCTGTCGGCTGAACATGCAGAAATTCTTGCAGCTCGTGAAGGGGTGGCTCTTGCTCTCTCACTTGGGACTGCATCTCCCATCTTCGAAGGGGACTCTGCTGTGGTGGTTTCAGCAGTAAAGCGAGCAGGACAGGATTATTCAAACATTGGTACCATTGTTGAAGATGTAAAGCATCTTCAGCAACAGTTTCCTAGCTCTCTTTTTCAATTTACTCCTAGGGAAGCAAATGGTGTTGTACACCGACTTGCTCGTTTTGGTTTGTATAATGTGGACAACTTTATTTGGTTTGAGGTGCCCCCTGATCTTATTCAGGACGCCCTATTGTATGATGTGTTAAGTCGGGGTCAGGCACATTGTCCCCCCGTTGTCATTCTTCGCTTTATCAATAAAGTTTCCCTCGTTCCGTCGAGGTTCTCAAAAAAAGGTGCAATGGAGGTTCGAATATGAGACAACTAATTTACAAGTTAAGGTCTTTTATTATCGAGTTAGTTCTAGTTTACTTTAATTTTATTTTTTATATTTTCTTTTCGTGTCTCTCTCCCCTACAACTGATTGAAAAAAATGCCATTTTTCACTGAAATAAACCCCTATTACCGGTAATTTCATAATTAAGTAATGAACAAATGGATTGGATTTTATTTTAGGTATGCTTGAGTGGACATTTGGACAATATGAAAAGGGCACAACGTGGCAGTAAAGATGAGGTGGCGACTGTCGAATGGAGAGGAAGGGAGTGAGGTGGCGAGTGTTTCTGAGGAGAGGACGAGTCAAATGGCTTTCTTCCTCAGTCCTCCTCCTCCTCATCATCATACAGACATAGACGTCCTCCTCAACTTCAACATATCAGTAAGTTAGTAAACCATGGAATTTGATCATCGCCAGCAGCCAGAGTGAGTCTCCCTCCCAACTAAAATGCAGGACCTCAAGCCAACGGCTACTTCTCCTTTGGAAGTTAAGCAAATCACAGCTCCCTATGGCTCCTGGAAATCTCCCATCGCCACCGACGACGTCTCCGCCGCCTCCAAGCTACTCGCTGGCACCGCCGTCGATTCCCTCTGCCGCCTCATCTGCCTCGAGTCTCGCCCCAATGAATCCGGGCACGTCTGTTTTCTATCTCTACATTAATTGAAATTTGAGTCCTTCATGCTCATGGTCATTGGTCATGGTCGTGAGGGTATTTATTTATTTATTTACAGACGAATGGTAGTGGTGAGAGAACCGGAGAGGGCAGGGGAGGGACCGGTTGATATTACCCCCAAGGAGTATGCGGTGCGCACAGTGGCTCGGGGCTCCGAAAGTGGCGGTGCCTTCAGAGTTTCAGCGGATACAGATACACTAGTTTTCTGAGACAGGGTAAGCTAATTTCTTCTCGGGATGACATTGCGCTTCTTTCTGCGATGATACACGCTTTTGCTAGCAGGGTTAATTAATCTCTTGGTTCTTTCATACAGAGAAGTCTACAAACGTATCTGCATTGCTGGCTGTGATCCTGCAATCAGAGAGTCTCCAACTGAACCCAAGTGGTCTTCTAAAGGTGATTTTTTTATTTATTTACTTGGTTGAGGAGAAAATTTCAACTTGAAGTGTCATTATTAAAATATCATATTTGATAGACACTTGACTGAACTTCATTGAGTACAAGTATCCATTGCATCTCTGTTGAGGATAAATATACATCCTTAAGAAAAAGGGAACTCCTTTCATGTTTGGAAAGTACTGGTGGGATCAACAATCTTATTGTTCATACAATCACTTCAAGATAAGAGTTCCTTGACTAATTATTGGCTTTACTGCTCAAATAGAATAACTCAAGGTATCTGCTTTTGTTAATTTCATTTTGTGGGAGTCACATTTTACAAGTTCAATAGTTTCTATTACTCTATCCAAGAAAATATTGAACTTTCATTTGCTTCATGCTCTGCTTTAATTGGTTATGCTTGAGTGGTGCAGGGGAACTATTTTTTATTACTGACAGACAAAATGGGTGTTGGAATCTGTATAAATGGGTAATTTTCTTACTTTAACATTTCTGTTTGCCTTGATCTATATACTGGAATTTTACGATACTTAAAACATTTTGTGTGGTTGAACAACAGTTATTTGGTGTTAATTGGCATTCATCATTTTATATGTCTTCCTAATTCAGATTTTCTTTGACAACAGGTTGAGTCTAATAATGAGGTGATATCTGTTTATTCTTAGGATGCTGAGTTCTCCAGACCATTATGGAATTTTGGAATGAATTCTTATGAACTTATTCAGAGCCATGAGCAAAATATCTTAATTGCTTGCAGCTATAGGTGGGAAAGTTAGGTTTGGCTGTATTGTGTTTATCTTGTACTTGTAAATGATTATTGTCTATCTGCTTTAGTCAAGAAATGAGTTTTGGATGTTTACATGTAGGCAAAATGGAAGGTCATATCTTGGAATTCTGGATGATGTTCAGGGCTCATTCTCTGTGCTTAATATTCCTTTCATGGATATAGATGATATTGTACTTCCAAAAATCTTATGCTCATTGAGTTTATGTGCTAAAGCTGTTAAGTATTTGACCGCCCTATACATTTCAAAACTTGCATATTTGTCTATGCAGACTTTAGGGATCAATTGCCTATACGTGGAGGGAGCATCAGAAGTTCATCCACTGTCTGTAGCGAAGCTGTTTTGCTATCTTTGATGTCCCATTTTACAATACCTCTTTCTGTTGCAGCATGTAATGGTGAAGGCTATTGTTGTGCATTAGGCCGCTTCTGTTTCGTATCGTTAAACCTTTCTCTTTTGGTGTAGGTGACTTTAGATGACCATAAATCAAAAGCAGTTGCATTCAAGATTATTTGGTCTTCTTCACCCGATTATTTAAAATACAAGCCCTACTTCAGCTTACCCAAAATTATTCAATTCCC
The DNA here is from genome assembly GCF_000346465.2 of Prunus persica. Taxonomy (NCBI): domain Eukaryota; kingdom Viridiplantae; phylum Streptophyta; class Magnoliopsida; order Rosales; family Rosaceae; genus Prunus; species Prunus persica. The sequence goes on along the minus strand of NC_034009.1, from coordinate 37,479,013 downwards.
AACAGAAGTTCCTGGTCAAACTGCCTTTGCGTACTTTTACACACCATCAAATCCTGATTACCAAGCCACTCAGGAAGAAAAGCCTCCACTGTTATTGCAAGCCCATGGTATGCTATGATTTAAAAGTTTCCTAGTTGTAATTCCTAAGTTTTCCATATTGGGCATTTCTTTTGCAAATGTTGTTCTGCAATTCCTGGGATGATGCAGGTGACCCTCTCTTTCAGACCTAGAGGACATTATTATCTACTTGTTGCAATGAAAAGATACTTCATTCAGGGAAGATAGGATAATTTGTTGCGAAGGAGACTATTTCCCACCTACATTATCTACATTAAGCATGCTTATTCAATGCCTTTTCATTACGTGCCCTTGTTGGAGCTATCCCTTCTCTCAGATGAATAGTACTATAGTTTAGCCGTTTTTGTGAATTTATTTGTTATAGCATTGTTCTTCTTTGATTTACTGCAGGAGGACCCACATTTGAATCGCACGGAATCTTAAATCTGAGTATTCAGTACTGGACTAGTCGGGGTTGGGCATTTGTTGCTGTTCACTATGGTGGAAGCAGTGGTTTGCTTTTAACCTTATATTGTAGTTTATGCTTGTTATTTCGTTTTTATGGGATCTCTTTATTGCACAATGATGGTTCTGGAGTCCTTTGATCCTGAGTTTATGAATCCTCTTATTACTGTCAACGTTTCAATCTTTTTGGTTCTTTTCAAATTATATTCCATCATATCTTAGACAATGGGTTTTAAGGTTATGGCAGAGAATATCGTGAAAGGCTCTTGAGGAAATGGGGAATTGTGGATGTAAATGACTGTTGCAGCTGTGCTAGATATTTGGTATTCATTTTAGCCTAGACGTTGATGAGTTTGGTAGAGCACCCATCAAGCCATGGTAATATATATTTTTGTTATCTAGGTGGATTCTGGGAAGGTAGATGGCAAACGGCTATGTATTACTGGGGACTCTGCAGGTGGTTATACGACCTTGGCTGCTCTTGCTTTTAGAGACACCTTTAAGGCAGGAGCTTCCTTGTATGGTGTGAGTGTCTAACTCTATAATAAGTTTACTATTCATTTCTTGTGGACAGTGATATCAGAAGGAACTCGTGGTTATATTATTGCATCATGTAAAATTATGTTGCAGAATAATCTTTCTGACTAGGCCTATGCTGCGGTGAATGTTCTGTACTCTTCCCCTTATATATTGCTTCTTGAAGCTTGATGACACATTAATACTCTAATTCCGTTCTTTTTTCCCTTTTATATCATTAACTGATATCCTTTTACATAACATAGTATACGCTATGAACTAGAGAACTGACAATTTTTTTGGGTCATATTGGTCCATGAACAGATAGCTGACTTGACAATGTTGAGGGCAGAAACTCAAAAATTTGAATCTCACTATATTGATAGTCTTGTTGGTAAGTCAGAAGATGACATTTGAGGCTTTACTTTATTGATGCCATGAAGTTGACGCAAACATAATTGGTTGCAGGTAGTGAAAAGGATTACTTTGAAAGGTCGCCAATCAACTTCGTTGATAGATTTTCTTGCCCCATTATCTTATTTCAAGGATTGGAAGACAAGGTAAGAAAGTTGTAGCATTTTCTTTTCTTTGTCGTACTTCTTTTAATCCTCCTCTTTCACCATGTGATAACTAAGGATGATAATTTCGGCACAGAGGAGATGAGATAAAATTATGGTATCTAGTGCTTTCATGAACTTAAAGACTCAGTTTGGAAAGCACATTATGTTTTGTAGTGTGTACCCCCAGTACAAGCTCGTACAACATAACATGCTTTAAAGGACAAGGGTCTGCCTGTTGCTCTCGTGGAGTACGAAGGAGAACAACATGGTTTCCGCAAGGTATTTTCTATGTTACGTAGTACGTACTCACAAAAGTTTAATGATTGGATACAACAAACTGATACAGTATTGTACACAGGCTGAGAACATTAAGTTCACGCTGCAGCAACAAATGGTTTTCTTTGCACGGTTAGTTGGACACTTCAAGGTTGCAGATGACATTATCCCATTCAAAATTGACAACTTCGATTAAGCATTCACTAACAGAGGTGCCACATTCTGAAATTCTCCTGTGTGTACTTTTGTAATTTGTATGAGGCAATACGTTTGCAGGTTTTGACTTGTTATTTGGTTTCCGCTCAATCTGACCGAGAACAATTTGCTAGTTTTAAGGAATTTGTGGATCTATTATGGATGACAAAAATGAAATGAGCATGAACTGATTCACAGCTTGTTCTGGAAAACTGAAATGACTTACTATCTTTTTTTTCTTTTTTTTTTATAAACCGGAAATGACTTACGATCTTTACATGTTCTCTGTTCTATTATTATGTCACATTTAATCTAAAGGTTTCGGTTCGGATTAGGGTAAATTATGAGTTGTAGTTTAATTATATGTATATGTGGTTGTAGAATATTAAAGCTAACTTCTAAACTGCTTTGACATCCCACCTTGGTTTTGCAAATTGCAGTGCTCCTTTCTCCCCTCTAGAAGTTGACAATATGTTTTGCCTACCGCCCGTTATATTCTGTTTAGCACACCCCATCAGAAAAACATTAAAAATTGTAGAAGAATAAACGAATCTAGTGTTTCGTCCCACCCTAGCTACAATAAAAAATGAGTCTAGTGGTTCATCTCTATCTATAATCAATCTAGTAGTTCCGCCCATGTTTTATAGATCTTTTATTTTTCCATTCTCCGAAAAAAAGACAGTTGTCCTATCGTGACGTATTGACTTTCTAGATTGATGAAATTTAGGATTATCAAATAAGAAGTCAATCTAACAAAAATTGAATTTCGTGTTCTATGTTTCATACCGTTGTTTTTCTTATCTGGTGTCACCAAATACATGCGTGTCTGAGAGAGCTTTGCTAGACAGTATTGGTTCACACATATAGGAAATTGTCAGCCCTTGATGGTTGGTCTCATACTGCGAGACCCACTTTATCCAACGGTCCAGAGTCATTCAGGTGTTCTCGGTCTTTTGCCTAATGGATTGATTGTGCAAGAAGTCAATTTTTTTTTTTTTAATTATATTTGATTTTCTTGCCAATTACCTTGGTGGCATAGCTCTTCCTGCCCTGAGGTGGAGGTCTTTTGAGTTCACCTTCTGAGGAAATCATTGACTATAGGGTATTAAAAAGATGTGGTTTGTGATTTAGGGTTCTATAGCCAACCAAAAAAAGTGTTTGATTTGAGATCGCTAAGAAAATTGAGGGTGCAGCAGACAGATAACATAGAGAAAATTGCATATATAAGATTTGATAAATATGTGCTGCTTTTTTCCAGTATGTATATTTATATATTCTTCCAATTACAAACTTTGATATAAAACAAAGAAAGAAAGAAAGAAAGAATGTGTATGCAGTAATGGGGGCAATAATCATGCTTGATTTTTGTGTTTTTAACTGCAAACCATCAACCACAATCCTCTTACGTATGTATTCTACACTGCTAAAAACAAATAAATAGGCAACTTTACAGCAGAAAAAAATTGATGAAAAACAGCAAATTTTCTCAAAAATTAATAAAGAATCTATGGCAGATTCAGGACCGTGAAAGAGACCCAAAGCCATTGGCAAGTGCACTGACAGCAGGATTGAAGGCCAATCGACCCAAAATGCCTTGCTTGTAAGGCAAGAAGGTCTTCTTCTTCATATCATTAGACACTGCTTTGTTCATAGTGTAATGCAACTCATGAGCTGAAACTGGCCCTCTTCTTCTTGAGCTCGTGGCCGCCGGGCTGTCTATGGACCTGAAGCTGGAGTTCTTGACATCTTCGTTTTTCTTGAACAGATTTGAGTACTTTCGGAATGGATCTTTATCTGTTGCTCTTCCTTCTGATGCGCTTCGAAACAGCAGAAAGTCTCTCAGTTTCCATTTCTTTGAAGCCTTTGAAGCTGAAGCAGCAGCAGAGGGAGAAAACATGGCTTTTGGAGCTAACTGTCTGTTGTTTTGTTGTTGCTGCTGTTGCTGTTGTTTTTCTTCTTCTTCCCATTGATACTCCGAAACCCTCAAAGGAGATAGGGACCTTGTTGCTCTATGGCCCGAAACAGAGGATGACAAGGCTGCAGGAGTTCTGTCTCTTCCTCTTTGGTGCTGATCACTTCTCTTTGTGGTGTTGTCCATTTGGGTCGTGGACGACGGCCCAAGTGGATGGTCTTTACCCTTTTTCCATCTAGGCGAAAGAACTTGACGGAAAAAGGATGGAGTTCTCGGGGTGTTAGTTGCAGGAGGAGGCTTAAAGGGTCGGATAACGCCGCCATCGAAAAGCTCTTCAGCTGAGAGAGAAGTTCTTTCCACCTCCTCACTAACATCAAATGCGAAGTCCTCAAAGCCAAACTCATCCTTAGGCGATTTGGGAGATTTTGGTGTGGCTCCTTCATGAGTTGGCGGCTCATCATCTTCCCAATTGCTGTTGGAGAACTCTTCAAACTCCCTGTAAAAGTCAGACATCCTAGTTGGGCTTGTTGGTGCACTCATGTAGAACTCCCCGAACCGCCTTGGCGTCGAAGGAGCCGTCACACATGGCGAAGATCGGGCGCTATTGAAGTCGAAATCCATGGCTGTTCTGGTTGGTATCACCACCTCCATGACTGCTTGCTTCTTGTGTTGAGAGAGTTTGGTTTTTGAGAGGGACAAAGACAATGACAAAGGTGAACAATAATATATATATAGAGGGCAAGTAGAGGAAGGAACATAGAAATGAGAAAGGTAGAGATTGTTGACCAAAGACCATCAAAGGTAGAGATTAGGAGCCGCCTTTTAATACTTTGTAGCTAACCATGGTTGCTTTTCTATTGTTACTTGAGCTACAAAACACTAATAAAAACCTCACATGCCAAAGCCTTCATCATTCCTTTGTTTTTTGTTTTTTTACGGCACGAATTTTCCTTGAAGTGGACCCTTTCCAGGTCGACGTGGACATATCAAAATGTTATTTACAAGAGTAATACTAGAGGCACCAATTTATTATATCAATTTCTAAATGCGAACAAATTTAAGATTAGCTCATTTCTTTTCGTTCTGGACACACTTTTGACCTCATTTATTTATAGTAAATAAATAACTCTCACATAAATTAGTGTCTATGATGGTGGAATAAAACAAATAAATAAAGAAAAGTAGAAGAGTAATCATGGCGCAATGGATGGCATCACTGATTCACCTGTGAGCCTTTTCCTCCAAGCTTAATTGGTTTGACCACAAAGCATGCAGTCAACGTAGTCGATTGCCTCACCTGAAATGTGGGATTAATTATAGCTATAAGTTTGGTATGTGCTTGTAAAGCCCAACCAAAACCATGAGAAAAATGATGCAAATATATAAAAAATGTCTTGACATAGGGAACATTACTTGGATTGCTTCAGAAATATGGTAAAACATGTAAGTTTAATTTGAGTCTTTTATTTATGTATTTACAGAATACCAGTTGGGTTGCCCTTGGAGATGATGAAGAAGTTAAATTTAAGGGAAAATAAAGTTAATTATGTAAATCTATTAGCCTGATGATGGTTACCCATTATTTAGGATAAAATATTTTGTTGATGTATTGTAAATTAATCCATCCATTTAATTATATTTTATTTCATTTTAATACTCATTTACTAATGACGGATACTGAGAAGCTAATCTCGCCTAATCAATTGTTCCATTAAAAAAAAATGCCCATCTACCTGAAGATCTGACCAAGTTGAATAAATTCAAGATTTGTTTAATGGCTGATACACGTGCCTAAATGACTTCTAGAATTTGAAGCTTTTAATTCTTGAAAAATATGAGATTTTATAATTGGAACATGTAAGAGTCTAAGACTGATGTTAATGGGTGCACCTACATCTGGCATTTTTGGGTCCCAAAAAAATCTAAATGCTGACAAATTTAGCCGAACAATCTCAAACCAGAGCCCCTTTTTTTGATTTTTTGATGCAAAAAACAGAGTTGGTAGGGAACAATCTTATCACAAGCTTGATACAGAAATTATTTATTATTTATTATTATTTTCTTGTTGCTTTTAATGTCTCATTATCCATAAAATTCACATTTTTTTACGGTGCCAATATATATGGGCTTGGAGAGATGCAACACACCACATGGTGTTGGAGAATGCATACAACCAATTTAATCTTAACTCAAGGCAGCATGAATAATGCCATATTCATTTGTTGGTGCACGTTTTGAGCTCATCACACACATATTTTGATAGGGACAAGTATTTGCCGTCCAAAACTCCCTCTTTTAGTTTTGAAAATTAATTTGGTTGGATTGATGTGTCTATTTGTGGATGGTAGAGACAATAATGTCTACTAGGGTAGTATATATTGTATTGTCAAAAGATTTGTATTGTGGGACATATATTTATGTTGTCAAATCAAGAATTCGGATTACAGGTTCTCTGAATCTGTAATTCGTAGAATATGGAAAGAGAATATTTATAAATTTCTATTTTTTTTAACATACGGGTGATAGGAGATGGGAAACTCTCAAACTTAAGATTTCCGATACATAAATAAATACTCATAATTAATTGAACTACAAACTCATTGTAAAATGAAAGCAAATGGGAGCTCTTGCATTGTTTTTTTTTTAATTCCTTTTCTAAATTCCTATATATACGTGGTTGATATCATTTTCTTAGGTAGGTCACAAGTGAACAACCACGTAAAATGAAAACCCAGTGGGAGCTCTTATATTGTCTTTTATGAGTGAGAAAAGTTAGCTGCCCCCTTCTTTAAAAAAAAATCTAAATGGGTAATTTGAAAAATCTATTCATAAAACAAATGAGAGTTAAGAAAAAAGACCATCTAGAAGTGAAGACAGCTCATGGAGTTGAATTTCTTGGCTGATCAAAGTAATAACAAAATGTGGTTGATACACACATGACTGCACATCTATATATACATACTTAATTCAAAACAAGCCGTATTCGTACGTGTGTCTGCAAATTTTTTTTTAATTTAAAAAAAGCTCGACTCATGACAAGCACACATTGACAATTGACACAACACATAGTTTCATGTCCAAGCATATGGAAATAACTTCGCTACGCGTGATGCACTTTTGTGTTTGTCTATCGCTTCATCTCATATTAATCACGCATAAATAAAGATATGGAAATATGAATATAGTGTATTTATGACAAAAACGTTTGTTTCGTGACAAGGAAGTTTCTCTCATGACAAATAACTAACTTTGATCGGAAAAAAGAAAAAAGAGGTACAAGCAGAACCCGTGTGTTTGTAAGCCTACAGATTTCAAATCAACGACTGCTGGTTCTGGTTTGAGCAAAGCTAATTAAACATGGAAGATGGTGAGGTTCCACCAGTTCTTTTGTCTAGACACATCTAAAAACGACTTTGAAATGTGATCAATTTGGCTTGTTGTGGAGGGAGGGCTTTTCATTTTTCGAATCAGGGTATTATCCAAAAAATGAAATAAAATAATACAGATGATTAAATTGGTTGGATTATTTCATTCATTCATTAATTCATTAATTAAATCAAATTGCCTTTTCAAATGATGCAACAACCATTTGGCATCTTCTAATCCATACTCCCATAATAGACAACAGATCTCTCAACTCCTTACGTGTGAAACGTGCTAAATATCGTTGGATTTGTTTTTCTTTTCCTCTTTGTTCTTTACCTCCTTTTCAACGGTTTGGATTATTTTATCATAAACTTGGATCATGAAAATGTCAATCTCGAAAAAACGATTGGGTTTGGGTTGGGAGTTGGGTATAATCATAATCTTCAGCCAATCCATGTTCTAAAAGGTCTTCACCAATCCCATTGGGTCGGGCTCTAACTCTTGATTGGGGCCATACTATTTGCTAGCCTGTTGCTGCTATCTTTTTGCTCCAAAACATAATAAATTATCATGGGTAACAGTAGTGACGGACTCAGAATTCGAATCCTGTAGGGTCATAGTGTAAATGTTTCAAAGAAAATTTAAGAATAGATTATTTTTCTTATCTATTTTTTCTCTTTCAAATTTTATTTTTTTCTTGAAAAATATACTTTGAATGATTTCAATTTATCATATATATATATACATATATTTTTGAGTGATTTCAATTCGTAAAATTTCAAAGCAAACCTAGGCCAATTAACCTAAAAACAAAAAAACTACAACCACCTAATCAACAAATAAGCAAAAACTTCATCATACACAAAAATCATTAATTTCATCCAAGCAATTACAGATTTGATTTCCATTAAATTAAAAGCAGCACACATCATCCTTATTTTGATTTTAAGATTTAGAAATAACTTGAAATGAGAAATATCACAATAAGAATAATAGGTGGTGATTGGGGAGCTTGGGGTTTGGATCTGAGAAAAGAATAATAGCAATTGGAAGATGGGAAGGGTTTTTGGGATGGGAAGGTTGGCTGGGTCGGGTGGTAAGTGGAAGGATACGGAACATTTTTATTTTAAAAATTTTCCAGGGCCAAAACGACGTTGTTTGGCCCATGGTGTTTAAAAAAAACAAAATGCTTTTTCTTCCTGCTACATGAGGCTTTCCTCCCTCTTCCTGTCAGGCAAAACATCAAGCACTTGGAGGGCAATTCAAGGGGTCTCACAGCCAGCTCAAGTGGACTTCTAAGCCTATTTTCATGGGGTCGTTTGACATCAGTAATTCCACCGCGGATTCATCTTTGGATAACAGTAACATCACGTGACATGTCTTAGAAAATTTAACTAGTTGATAATTAATTTGACGGCATTTACTAAGCCAATAATGTTGTGACCATTTATATTGCCACTTTTTTTGTGTCGTGTTAAGATTAATGTTGATAGTGATTTGGAGCATTATTGCAAAAGACTCACTAGTGTAGTGGTTTGAAGCAAATGCTTTTTCTAAGAAAGGTCTTGAACTCAAGTCCTAACATCTATATAGTTTGCGTGAGTTTAGTATGTTCTTTCCTAAATATAAATATATAATGTTGATAGGGGGAAATAATAAAACCAATGACCCTTTACCACCAAAATTACTTGAGCAATTTTCCCGCCAAACAAAATGGAGGGCCCAAAAGTACAGTTGTCTAGTAGCTTAGAAGATAACATAGGCCAAAGGTTTAACAAGGCGACCAAATTTATTTGCAAAAAGATATTGGGGCCCTACAGGATAAAGCCACTAATTGGGTTTGGGCCTCAAAGTCAACGCGGACCCTTTGGTTTTGGTTTGATACGAACCTCCCGTACCATTTTGGGCAGTGAGAGGTGGATCTAGATTTATCACGGGCGTAGAAACTTGTGCCATACTAAAGTCCTTTTCAGCAGAGAAGACACAACATATAATCTCCAAGCCTTTAAATTAACAGCAACAGAAAATCTTGTTTAAACATGATTAACTTGTTTAATTAGGGTTAGATGAAGATAGTTTAACTTTGTATGAGTGGTTGGAAAGTTGCAGGCTTGTCATTTTTATGCTTTTGGCAGTGACCCCTCGACCTTGAAAAGCAGGGTTTGTTCTTTACTTTGATGTGGCTATAGATCCATGCCGTGAAAGTGACAAATGGTAAGGACCACTTACCCCACTTGTTTCCGATGAAAATTCTTGAGCATGGACACACAGGACGTCAAGAGTAAAAGTAAATACTTTTGACTACTTAAGCAACAAGTCTCTTACGATCATAGGCGATGCTTTTGATATAAACCCAATGCATTGCTCTCATGATTACTTACAAGTTACAAGAGAGCAGATATTATTCATGTAATTTTGATATATGTCTATAGCTATGTACAAAATCAACCCCCAACACCCTTACAATCATTTAAAACAATAACTTGCAGAGAGGGCAAAAACTTGATCATGTGGACAGGAGGTACCTAAAACTGAACTCATAAGGTATAATTTGAACCACCTGTGAAAGAGGCTCATTTTTCCCTCTTTCAAGCAGCTTAATTGCGTCTTTTCCCAGTTCACTTGGTAGCTGAAGGCAGATCCAGTCCAGCAGTGACTCTATGTCCTTTGCAAAATCAGGCAGATACCAGTTCAAGAGTTTTGGAATTGCAAATTTAGTTGATGAAATTCCAACTGCAGCTTGTAAGTACTCTCTTTTTGCCACTTCCAGTTCATTCTCAACTTGGGATGCAGTATACACTCTCACCTACATTTGGCAGAAGACCATTTATTACTGATGTCAGTTGCTTGGAACTTTGAACCTGTGAAGAAATTTGTACAAATACAGTTTTTTTTATTCCATGTGTAAACTTACAGCAGGGGACGACCAGCTTCCACATGATAGTGCAAAGGTGACCAAAGGTTCAGATAATTCCAATCCAAAAATGCTTCTTGCTGTCTTCTCATCATTTTTTGTACCCTTGGATAAGGTCTGGTCAGGAGTTAAAATTTTGATGAGAAATCCTCTCCTTTCATGCTTGCCCATCCCCACTCCCCCAAATTTAAACAAAAGGAAAAGAAAAAAAAGAAAAAAACCAGAATAAAAATCTGTGTGTATACAATTTGACACTACTTACATATTTTGAGTGATAAGGCAGTCTCAAGATAAAGTGTTCAATCGTTATTGCATTTAACAAGTGTCCTCCAACATTTATTGTTGCCTGAGTAAGAAGAAATACAACAGTATGAATTATTGACCAGCAGAAGTATTTTTAATCACTTGCTTTATACATATAAATGGAATTTGTGAAAAATTGTATTTGTAATTATAAACAGAACTCAAGGATCTTGGATATTCCATACCTTCTGCATGAGTGCAACAATTATCTCAGGACTCTCAGGTATTCCGTGCTCTAAGAATGCCTGCAGTATTGTAGAAGAGCAGCAGATGAAATAATTCCTTAAGAAAGGCAAATAATGGAATATACAAAGAACATAAACTATTTACATACATTCATCATGCAGGAATTGTAGATATTGATCCAGAATGCAAGCTTCTCCTGATGACTGAGATGTTGTAAATTTACAGACGCAAGTTTTCGGAGCAGTAGCCTGAGAATTCAGCCAATGAAATGACTTTAACTCTTAGAATTATCATCATATCATACAAAAGGTGGAAAACCAACCGAACATTGAGAACAGAAAACTTACTTCAATCTTCGGAGTAGGAACAAAGCATTTGCTGTTTGGTTTGGATTAATAGTTTCAGCTTCAATTGCATGTAATTGCTTATATGGACCGATATCTCTTCGTCCAAATTCGGAACAAATAGCATAAGGATCCCAAGATTCTTTTGGTTCATTATTTTCTTGAGCTGCTAATGTTGAGAAGGAAGGTAAACTTTCGGCAGAGCCCTTTGCTGAACTCATTCTCATGAGAATGCTTGACAAGCATTTCAGAATGTTTTCAGAAATTTTGTTGGGACTTTCATCTCCTGACATCGCTTTGTCTGGTACTTGTGCACTTTCTTGGTCCATGACTCTATATTCTAACTGAACATAAGACACAAAAGAAACCATGTTAATGACACTGAAATGAGTTTGAGTAACTTGATGAAAATGTGGTAATTTTAGTATGTACCTGTAGTTTCTGAGGATCTGAACGCTTTTCTGCTGTTTTGTGATCAATTGGAGGTCTCTTCACTGGAGTCCTAACCTGAGCTTTATGGATCAAAGATTTCTCGTTGTTCTTCTTTGTAGAATTGTTAGAAGATTGGTTCTCTTTCCCCTGCTTATCATCTGAAATTGCAACAAAGAACATTAAGAATTTCATGGCCTGCTCCAAATTTTCTAACACTAGAAATGGACAAGGGATTTTACAGCTAATTAGGTTGAACCTATAGCTTACCAGAAGGGGATGGCCAATGCTTCTCTGTGGCATTGGTCGATTTGTTTGCTTTTTGAGCTTGAGATTTGGGTTGCTCCTGTTTGGGATTCTTTATGGGGTATGAATCACACAAATCAGCTGAGGTTTCCATTTTCCTCTTGGAGGTTGATATGTTGACAGCTTCCTGATACAAATCCTTCCTAAAATGCACTAGCTGTTCTTCTAGCCGAACCACCTCCTCTTCCAGAACAGCCACCTCGGCTAGAAGCTCCAATGTCTACAGAGTTTCAAAGTGTCAATGAAAATTTGAAATTACCTTCAACTCCTCTAACTTCATTAGTTCAAGTTACTTTCTTAAACTGCGATTTTCAAGAGCATTGACATAAATTCATAGTTTCCATGAATTTATATTTATATGAAAAATTATAGTGAATTACTAACATAAGGAGGCAGATAAGGAGGTAGACGAGGTAGAGCTCCCAAGGGTCTAGTAAATGCCCTCTGCAAAGCTCTGTGTACATTCTCTTCATGTCTAAGCTTCTTCTTCAGCTTATCAACCTAAGAAAATTAGAAAGTTATACTCAATAATCAATAGAAGATAGAAAGGATATGAAATCACAAAAACTTAAAAAATAAAAATAAAAAATTCAAACATACGTCTTGTTGTAAAGCCAATTTTCTCTCTCTCCGTGAACCTCGTCCATTGGTGATTGTTTTTGCGGTATCCCTTAGCTTACTCCCTTGCATTTTTACCTTCTCCTTTAAATATATACAACAATTAGCTTCCACAAGAAAATAGTCTACTGGGAAGAGAAGAGAAGAGAAGAGAAGAGAAGAACTAATGGGAAATCAGTGAAATTTATAACCCATAATGAAAATGAAACAAAGAAGCTAACTTTAATGTCTCCTGTAGGGACAACGAAGAATTGGGCAACAAAACAATTTACCTTCCTGAGAAAATTTTGTGAAACAGGGGATGGTCACAGTTAAGCGAATAACCAAAATTGAGAAAAAGAATGGAGATAAACAATTACTCAGATTGAAATGGAAGACCCCATCTCGGAAATCTATCCAAAGATGCCAGCAATTTAAGAATTTTGGGAGCCTCCTCATCGAATTTGAAGCCATATTTTGTGGTGAAAACGGTTAAAGCTAGCTCAAATGGAAATAATTATGCGCTCCATGGCAATATGGGATAGGCTCCTCTCACAGTGAAAACCGTTTTTCGAAAACTATGATTAAAAAAATGTCAAAAGCACATAGCTTAGCTTGGCTCAGAGTTCAAAGTAAGATTACTTTTTCGTTCTTCAGAGGAGGCTTCATAGACTGCAGCCTTGTCTTCACTCTGGTATTCATCTTCTTTGTACTTCTTTTAATATCTGCAAAATTTGTGATTTTGTGATCAAACCAATGTTACTTAATCCAAGAACTTCATTAAATTCATGAAAGAAACAGACTTTGAAGTGGGCAAATTCAATTAAGACACTTCGTTGAATTGCTATAAATAGAGTTGAGATTCAGACCCTTTTACAGAAGAAAAGTTCATTCCTTTCAACAAACCCAAGACAAAGTTCAATGGCACCAAACAGTCCAATCCCTGCTTTCCTCGTTCATGGTGAAGCAAAATGCAAAACGAACCAAACCCATTAACAAGAGCTCGGGACTTTGAGCTGGGATGCTTTCGAATATGCAAAACTGAATGAAAAGCAAGTCCACCTATAAATATACAGTACTAAAACACAAACTGGATCGTTTTCTCTTTGTCTAATCTCTATCTTCCACACCGCTTGATTTATAAAAGCTTCATCTCAAGACTCACAGAGAGAGAGAGAGAGGCTTTAGTGAAAGGTGAATTGGGTTTGGATGTGCATAAAGATTAAAGGGCAAGCGCAATGTGGAGCCGTACAGAGCTACAAGCAAAGCACAGCACACGCACTAATACTTTGGTGCTCACTTGTTTGCGTCATCATGAACCAACGTGCACCTTTCTCTTTTAAGCTCCTGCAACGTAGCACCGACTCTGCTGCTTTTACATCTTCTTCTTTCCCCTGTTTACCTCTTCTTTTTTTTTCTCTTTTTTTTTTGGTTGTATTTCCGAAAATACCCCTGAATGATGCTACAAGTATCAAAATTAAATGGGAAAAAAAAATTCAATGGGAGACATAAATTGTGTTACCAAAATATTAAAATCAAAGGTTTGTATTTATTTATGTTCTTCATATTAACAAGGAGGTGATGAAGTTGACTGAGAAAAAATATATGGGATTTATTTCTTGGTTCTAAAATTCAAGTGAGAAGTATATGAGGTGGATGCATTAAATAAGGGCTGTGGGGGTGTTTATTTGAAGGCAAAAGCTGCCCAATTCACATGTTAGCCAACTAGCTAAAATGGGTTTTCAATTGATTATGAAAAACAAATCAAATATGAACACTCCTCCTTGATTGCTTGCATTGAACCATTCAAGATTTCATTCGTACTTTTCTTCTTGTTACCATTTACAAATAAAAGATGAAGAGATGGGGTCAAATCATCATTAATCTTCTTAATTATCTATGAGTATATATTAACATAAAAAATAAATAAATAATAATAATAATAATGGTTTGGATTGTGATATAGGAGATGATCATACACACATGGAATATTGGAAGGGGTGTGCTGAAAGGAAGCTGTCATGAATCATGATGTTGATGGGGATGGAAATTACACTTACAAATATGTGAGTGCAAGCAAAATGACACATTCTGGAAAAATAAAATAATTAAATCCGTAAGGTAGCCTCTCCCTCATCTAAACATTTTTTTATTAAAAAAAAAAGAAACAAAAGAAAAAAATCCCAACAGATGGTGAATTAGAAAAAGAAAAAAGAAATCCAAAGAAATGGTCCAACACTTAGAAAAAGAAAAAGAAAAACCAGAAGATATGGACACAGCACCACAGCCACGTGAGAGTGATCCCAAGCAAGCAAAACACGGGGTGGTGACTGACGACGAGGCCTATTTTAATGCTTCACTTAATTATGAGATTAGATTAACGGCTAATTATTGTGAAATGACCTTAGGCCACAATTCGTGTGAGGGTAGTTTCGTCATTTTGGTGTAGGAGTAGTAGGAGGACCAGTAAAAGTGAAACAGCTCAGAAGAACTGGGATCGGCTACCTTTCGTGTGCAAATTATTTTTACTTTCGTGTGCAAAACATTCGTAATTGAGTCTTTTTCTTTTCTTCTGGATTTCCGGAAGAAGTTGGTAAACAGTCTTTCCAGAAAATGTACGTAGGTGGAAAAAGTTGATGAGTACAGGGAATAGTTTAAATTAAAGGGGAGAGAGATTTTTCTCACACACATAATGATAATGTTATGGGGATTCGAATATGAGACTTATGATCTGCAAATTAAAGTCCTTTTCCACTGAGCTAAACTTTTTTAAAGTATGGATAGTTAAAATTTGATAAAAAGTTATGTTTAAGCGGACACTTTTCGTTCAAATTATGGTCAAGTAAATGTCATTTTCGAGTGGTAGGCTTCATCATTCAATCAAATTAATCAATCTATAAATAATTGAATCAAGTGGGTTCAACATGATTGCAATGTGGAAGTAAGTAACTAAAGGTTGAAAACCTGGCTTAAAATTAATTAATTCTTTGGTTGAGGTTGCTTTGAGGCATCTCAAATTACCAAAGTAATTTAATTGGGAGCTTTTTTTATTTTATGAATTTGTGTCACTAGCTATAATAGATTTGCTGCTGTTCCATCTTCATATTCTACTTCCATGCACGTTAATCCAAATCATATGTATTGATTTTCAGTTTGACCAACCCATAAACAAAATGTGGAAAATGCTAGTGGGAGGAAGGAAATATTATAAATTTATAATTGTTGAGCATTAGATTCTGCATCAGATCAGACACACATAAACAGCTGCTTAATACAACAAGAACCTGTCTAATTAAATGAAAATTACTGTTATTATAAAGTTTAGTGAAAACTGAAGAAGGGGTTTTAGTCATAATCCGATATAAAACATATGCCAAAAATAGTTGATCATCTTGATTGGGAGGTCTTCCAATGGTTGCAGAAGCTGATGGCCTTTTATATGCAAGCCAACCCCCACAAGTCATTTCTTGCGCAAAAGCCATCTACTCAGCCATGTTTGTTTCTTGTCCAACTTTTTTTTAAAGTGCTTATTTTTTATCTGCTTTTTTAGAGCTTTTCAGTGTGGGGGACTTTGATTAGTACTGAAGTTGATTGAGGCCTATCCAGAGAGCTTGTAGCTTTCATCTAATTCCTTTTCTTCTCTCTTATAGTTTCTGTAGTTTTTACCATATAATTTGACCGACACATTTTCATTTAAGCAATTATGAAATTAATCTAACCTACCCAATTGTTCTCGGATGTTGGGAACATGAATTTATGCCAAGAGCAAAATATCATTTTTCTTTGGAAAGGGTACTGTTTGCCTCATTTCCTTCTCTGTAAGGAGATACTCCTCATTCATGCGAATCACAGTTTGACACATATGCAAAAATAATTCATCAAAATATGTCACACTGCTATTGACAAAAATGTAAGAGCTCTTACTTACACAGTTCAAGAAATTGATCATCCAAAAAATTTAGGAAATAAATGGCATACATATAATCATGGAATGTTGGTCTAAAGCTGGGTGTGGGCTTTGGGTAGCTGGGGCCTCTGTTTTACCCTGCACATACATGCCATGGGTTTCTGGGGTCTTTTTTTAGATGCATATCTGGCCAAAACAAAAAGTGAAGAGAAAAAAAAGAAGAAAAATTGTTAAAAAGTCCATGTTTTTAGGTCCACCATATTAGAATCAAAGCTAGGCTACTTTGGCTTGGGGCTCTCCTCCTTGCTTGTTTTTAATTTGAGGTCAAATTGCTGTTTGGCTGTCTCCTATAGAAAAGGGTCCACTCTTAGACCAGCTGAAGGGACACCAACAAGCAAGAAATCTCCATTATTGGATTATTGGATAATAAAGCTCAAGATCTTACAAGTTACAGCAAAGTAACAGAATATAAAGTGTAAGATTTGGTCTGCTTTTCACACTAGGGTAAAAATAATGTCCACTGGGTTCTGTTCATAGCTCTCACAGGACAAAAGTTTGCCAGCTAGCCGGACCATTTTTGCATCCTTTTAATCTACATAATTAACTTTGTCTTTTTAATTACAGGACATAACATATCTCCATGAGTGTACTGCTCGTCTTCTTCTTGTGAATCACAGTTTGACACATATAAAAATAATTCATCAAAAACACAAAAAGAAAAACTTATACATACGTCACATTGCTATTGGCAAGAATGTAAGAGATATTGGCAAGAATGTAAGAGAGACGTATTTTTCCATTCGTTACAGTGAAAGTTGGTGATATTTTTGTTATATGTTATATTTTATCTGTTTGTGTATTGCTAATGCTTGAGGGGACATTAGGAAACCCAATCTCACATGTTAAAACAGACGTTTTACCTTCTACAATATACAAATTAATAAAAAAGAAGTGAATTATATTTAGGTTTAGCTTTTGGCTTCTTGCTTGTGAAAGATTTGCAATGATTTCTCATGGAAGACGGGAAATGAGACAATGCTGCATGTAAAACAAACGGAGAATTGAGAGGTTGTTCAAGGTTTCATGGACTTGTCATTTTCAGCTTCTATGGTTTTTTTTTTCTTTTTGGGTTTTGCCAGCTCAAACCAGGAGTGCTGGTCCCTGTTTGATTCTGTTCATACCACTTCTCTTCTCTCCAAATTCCAAACCCAAACTTAGTCATTGTCGATGAAGTAAAACGAATTGGTTTTACATTGGAGCAATTAATTCAGGTGAACTTGGAAAATCTTCTTGTGAGTGTTAGGTGTAGTGATTGAATTGTTGGGTCCAACTTTGTATCTCATGAATAAATCTGTGGTCCAACTTGTTAGCAGGCTTGTTGATTACAATCTAAGGTAGAATTGGCCCAGAATGTATGAGTCGGCAAATTATGGGCTCTACTTTCAGTCCAAATTATTAGAGGCACATCAAAGTTGTTAATAAAAAATTTACTTTCAAGTAAAGAGTTTGTAGTTGAAGTGGTTAAAAACTATTTTTAGTCGAAAAGTACTAAAATAACCCAAAAAATAATTTTATAGGTCAGCCAGTTCTTGGGTTTCAATTTGAAAGCAGAAGTTGTTGCATTCTCAATTGGATAGTGGGATTGAACCCCTGACCCTAAATCCCCTCATTATAGCATTTCTGATTAGAAACTAGTCAACTAAACTTATATAATAATATAAGAAAACTTGTTTTGGCCTAGCATAAAGCAAAAATGGAATTGAGATAATTTGTCTGTTGGAGGAATATTAGGAGATATGCCATGGCATTTGGGGTGTGTTTGGTTTATGGGAAAATTGGGCTTGGGAATGGAAAATCAATGATTTCTCATGTTTAGTAAGTCTAGTCCAGACATAGGAAATGATTTCCTGACACAAAGGAGAAGATGAGGGAAAATGAAACCCTCCATCCCCCTTGAGTTTCATTTTTCATGCCCATGAAAAATCAAGACAAGTATTAATCTTTTTTCATGGCCAATTTGTCCCCATTAACAATTTAGAAATACAATTTTATCACTCTTGGTATTCTTTTTTGGTTTTGTTTTGTTTATTTCATATTTCTAATTGGGCTATAATTGGAAAACTAAACAAAGTTTGTTTTCTATTCCTACACAAATTAAACATGAGAAAGAAAGTAAAGTGGTATTTTCTTATTACTTTCTCAGCATCATCAAATATGAGAAGAATAAAAAATCTTTCATTTCTCATTCTTTAAAAAATGACATCTCTTTAAATTCTTTTCGCGAACCAAACGGGCCTTTGAACCACAAATTCTCTTGTGCAAGGAATATTGAACAACAACATAAAGTAAATGGGTTTATAATAGTTGTACACACACTCAAAACAAACAGATGAGATTCGAGGCCTTGCAGCCTGTTTACAATGCTTGGTATCATAGATTGTTCATGTCGTCGCATTGTTTATTTAACTATTAATTTCTGTATTAGTCCAGGCTGGATATGGGTCAACTTTTCCAACCAATCCAAAGAATTACAAAATTTCATTCTCTTTTGAGACAATGCTGTATTAATTATCAGTTAATTATACAACCAAACGCCTAAGTAATCTCGTCCCAAGTTTCAGATTAGGTCTATAAATTCTAATTAGCATTCATTACTGTAAGCAAGGACTTGAAAGATGAAGCTTTCCTTGCTTGCATGTTTGTTGCTCCTCTCTATCTCTAGCATATCATGCAATGCTAATTACCAAACTAACAACCTCATTAAAAAGTTGATTAAGTCTCGCAAATCTGCTGGAAACCCTAAATCATGGGATGGCTTATATTCTCCTGTGTACGTTGGCTCCCAAGAAGGGTTAATGGAGGCTGATAAGATTGAGGCTTTGCCAGGGCAACCAGCCGGAGAAGTAAATTTCAATCAATATGCAGGCTATGTTACTGTGGACCCTACAGCTGGGAGAGCTTTGTTCTATTACTTTGTCGAGGCAAATAATTCTTCAAGCAATCCTCTGGTGCTATCGTTACATGGAGGTAAATAACAATACTATATTTATTATTATTATGAAAAAAATAGTTTAATTAACTTAATTAATTACAACTGATTACAGGACCTGAAGGATGCTCGGCTTTTGGATATGGAGCCTTACAAGAACTGGGACCATTCAGAGTCGGCAACGATAACAAGACTCTAATTCCTAATGATTATGCTTGGAACAACGGTAATAATTTAAATTATGTGCAACTTAATTAGTCTCTAATTAATTAATTAATCAATACAAGTTCTTAATTAATTTCCATTAAAAATGCATGGCAGCGGCAAACGTCCTCTTCTTGGAGACTCCATTAGGAACTGGGTTTTCGTATTCGAACAAATCGTCTGACTACCACACCGTGGGTGATGAGATCACGGCCCAGGACTCTTATGCATTTCTTGTGAACTGGCTGGAGAGATTTCCTCAATACAAAGACAGTGATTTCTTCATCACTGGAGAGAGCTATGCTGGTCATTACGCACCTGAACTTGCTTACATCATTCTCTCCAACAACAACATCACAAACCAAACAAAAATCAATCTCAAAGGAGTTGCTGTGAGTACTTGATTAATTGCTGATTTTTTTTTTTTCATTGTACCTATAGAGAAAATATGTGTTACAAGAGAACCAGACTGTATTTGTTCTTTAACAAGACGGTGTTGTGCGGTGGTGACAAGAGAACATTGCTATGTTTACAGTCGTGTGTTCATGCATGGGTATTTTGTATTTGCAGATTGGGAATCCTTGGATCGATCTTAACACCGCTCTACTGGCCCTTTTTGATAATTTCTGGACACATGCTTTGAACTCTGACGAAACCAATGCAGGGATACATAAATATTGTAACCTTACTGACTTCGGAGGTAAGCAATCCAAGGTGTGTGGTGAATATCTGCAACAAGGATTCGAGGAGGTTGGGGAGGATATTGATCTTTCCAACATCTACGCTCCAATTTGCAAAACATCACAAGATTCACAACCCAAATCTGTCTCAACTGCTTCTGTAAGTCTCCAAACCTGATTTCAACAAAATAATATACATATTATACTGCAGGAAGGAACAGAAGAAAATATTAATTTATTGTAATCCTATATGCAATAATATTGTTACTCCATTAGAGCAAATTGGGGCTTGTATAAATAGAATTAATTATATATGAATCGAGCAAGATATCAATTATACGATGCATCATGCATGTGTCTACATTATCAGGTTGATGATTTTGATCCATGCTCCGACATCTATGTCGAGGCCTATCTAAACCTTCCCGAGGTGCAGGCAGCTCTTCATGTTAAACCTACAACGTGGTCAGCTTGCAGGTATATATATATTATTCGAAATTTATATAAAACATTGGAATATATATATATATATATCTAAGAAGTAACCCCCCCTTTTTTTTTTTTTCTGTTTGTTTGTTTTGTTTTGGTCTCTAGTGATACTGATTGGACGGACAGCCCAGACACCATGCTACCCACAATACAACAGATCATACAAAGCGGGATAAGTTTTTGGATATATAGGTGAGGCGCCTTGGATTCATTAAGCTCAGAAACTCCATGCATGGCTGGCTGTATATATTTAATTTAACAAACATGAATTAGATTACAATAATATTATGCATATGGTAAATTAATTCATAATTAAGGTAACTAATTAATTAGTTTAATTACAGTGGAGACACCGATGGGTTCTTCTCAGTCACATCTTCTAGATACGCCCTGCACATCCTCAACTTACCCATCAAGACTCCATGGAGGCCATGGTACTCTAATAGTAGAGAGGTAATTAATATTTGATTCATATACAGAGGGGCTAGCAAGTAATTAATTCATATATGAGTGAGGGGCACAGGCACGCACTTAATTTCCTCACGGTATTCATGTCGGTGTATATGGCAATGCAGGTTGGAGGATATGTGGTTGGGTACGAAGGGTTGACGTTTGCTACTGTGAGGGGAGCTGGGATCATGGTTCCCAGCAACCAACCTCAACGAGCACTCACCTTGATCTCATCTTTCCTTGAGGGAAAGCTTCCTCCTTCCGTCTACTAATTCCCAGAGAAAATCATTTTCCGCTGCCACGTGACATTGTTGTAAGCATCACTTGTCAATGATCGTTTAGTCTAGTGGTGTTTAGTTTTCACTTTTCTGGAGGAGATCTATACACAGTTGATTGTATTGATGAAATTGAATAAATAATAATAATCCAAGTTTCAGACTTGATGATATGTAAAACCTATTATAGGCAATGTCCCTCTGATCAATAATGTGAAGCTAAGTTGTCAATTGTGATTTTTATCTAATTTTGGTTGGTTGAAAGTGTTCTAAATTTGTTGCCATTCACATCATATTGAAAGTTTAAAAAAGACTAAAAATGGGTTGAACACTTTCAATATGATGTGAATGGCAACAAATTTCATACATTTCATATGGTACAATACTCATACACTCCACAACTATGCATTGTTTAATTTAATTAAACTACTATTTAGAGACAATATTTCATATATGACACGTATACGTTGATAATAACATTTAAAAAGACTATTTAAAAAATAAAAATAAAAACCTAACAGTTAGCTGACGTTATTGATGATATCAGCGCACCTTTAATATTAGCTATTGGATGCATTTGCACAAGATGTTTCGTCATCTTGCCCACACTTGATAATTTCTCTTCTTCAAAAGCACATGCATGACAAAATTTAGCCTAGGCCAAAGCTAGGCTACAATTGGCCTGGTTGGAGGGCTAAAGGGCCAAATGTGGCCTTCTAAATTTGGCCAAAATATTTTTTAGTCCATGGTTAGAGATGGGTATTGCATTATTTTAGGGCTATATTTGGCATATGGCCCATAGTTGGAGATGGCCTAATATACTACCTAAATATAACAATATTAAATAAATTATAATATATACCTAAAACAAATTATTCTTTTTGACTAAAAGAATATTGATTAGGTAATTGTATATTGGAAAAAAATAGGTACATGCAAAAAATAATTTACCTACATATCTAATACAAGATAGGTAAATAGATAGATACATACTTATGTATTTTTTTTTAACAAGGTACATTATCTATAAGCAAAATCTAGGTGCTTTGTCTATAAGCAAAATATAGGTACATTATTCTTAAGAAAAATTAAGTACATTATTACATTAACCTATTAGATAGACAATTCGAAGAATTTATAAATTTGTATTAAGTACATTATCCTATTATTTCATAATAGGTACAATTTTCCTAGAAAAAAGGGATGGTAATTAGATGATAAATAAATAATTTGTGTAAGGCGCATAGAAATATTTGTGTGTGCAGTACTTACCCAACAATATATATTTGTGTGTGCTATATATCGAATGTGCCAAACATTTTGAAATTTAAAACAAATTAATGTGTGAGTAGTCAAATTTGCAATAAATTCCAAATTTAAGAGAGGAAAGAAATCAACACGATAAATCGAGGAAATTACCAACATTTAATACAGATAAAACTCTAATTAGGGGTACTTTTGGAACATAAAAAGTATAATAAATTATATTTTAAGCTTAATTAGGGGTAACTTGCTTAATTAGGCGAATATTGATTAGGTAATTCGCCTCAAGCTCTCCCTTGCCAACAAAAAAGTGCTTTAAAAAAAGAAGAAGAAAGAAAGTTGGAGCAAGCCGGATTGTTTACTTGGCTAATATTCTAGGCTAGATGCATAGTTTGATGGGCATATATCCAAAGAAAAGTCTTTCCAGAGACAATGACAGCACGGCCAAAGCTTACACGTCAGAGCCAAACAGACGTTAAATTACACGCTGCATTTTGTCCATAACGGCTTAGAATTCTCATCCCATCCCATCCCAAGGTTTCAGCTCTCGACTTTTAATTTGTCCTATAAATACTAAAAAAACAGGCCTTTCGTATATTCAAGCAGCAAAAAACTAAAAGACCATGAAGCTTTCACTGCTGCTTGGCTGCCTGTTAGCCTTCCTCATCATATCATGCAACGCCAACCAAATCGAAAACCTCAACAAGTTGCTCAGGTCTCGTAAATCTGCAAACCCTCCTCATCCCAAGTCATGGGAGAGCTTGGATTTTGCAGATGGCCAAGTTTCTGCTTTGTATGTTGGAACCCATGATGGGTTGAAGGAAGCTGATAAGATTGGTGCTTTGCCAGGCCAGCCTCAAGGAGTAGACTTTGATCAGTACGGAGGCTATGTTACGGTGGACCCTCAGGCTGGAAGAGCACTGTTTTATTACTTTGTAGAGTCGCCTCAGAATTCTTCAACTAAACCATTGGTTCTGTGGTTAAATGGAGGTAAGTTTTACATACAATTTTAGTTATATGTATATGATTCTTGAATTGCAACCAAACCTTATGTAGTAGCATGTATATTTTCAGCATCTCATCATTGTACCTAAGGAATTTAGAATGCATGCACACACTGAACACGCACGAAGACATTTATACATAGAAAAATTTATCTTGTTAAACAGCCCATAGAATTATCTAATATGTTATGTTGTCGCAATTCCAAGCATTGCCAAATAAAGCTTTAGTTAATTAATGAATGTGTGTAATTTAAATTGGCATGCGAGTCGACAGCATAAAATATCCTTTATCTAAGCATTAAATTACATTATCTTATACAGATAAAAAAAAAATTCTCATGCCTGTTTCAAGGAATATCTGATTACTTCATACATACATAAACTACTTTTCAATTAATTTTTCCTAAAAAAAATATATCTTTAGAAACATACTATACAACCACTGGGAGCAAGTCTTATAGTTTTCTAAGGAAAACAACAAATGGATCGATAATATATTTGAAGGAAAAAGAACATTCGAAAACAGCCACAACTACTATCTATGATTAATCGACCTAGACTATTCATATATATTCGGTTTGTCGGTTAGCCATCGATCGTTATCATCAACTGATAGAAAGCAAAGCAACAGGCAACGGCCATTGATAGAAGCAAAGCAAGTGCATGCTCAAAGTCTAGGGTCCCCCAGAAAACATAAAGAATGATGCATGGGGCTTTACAGCCAAGTAGGTAGGTAGGTGCACAAAGAGAGGGCCCGACACTTGCAAGAATTTTCCAATCTCACATGATCACCAAACAGTCCCCTTTGTATTTGCTTTTCAAACATGTTGAGTGCTAAAATTCTGGATTTCCACCACCACTGAAATGAAGAGATTTATTGTCCTGCAGATTCTATAGGGTTTGAAATAACAACTGTTACTATTGGATATGTTGGCTTCAATGGTTTTCAGCCATCTAATGTGTCATATAGCATCTTCCCACTTTCTTGTGGGCATACCATTTCATTTGTTGAGGAAAATATAGCACCTGAGAGACACGCACTTATACACAAACAAATAAATTAACAATCATCAACTAGAAGAACCATTCAACATTGACCAATTCCAATTGTTCTTGTCTTAGTCACTTGGGCTAATTTGGTATGTAGTTATGAACTCCTAATGACAATTGGACCGTGAAATTGTGATGAATTCATAATCATTATGAAGAAAATTCTAAAATTGAAAAAAAATGATTATATGGTGCTGAAACACTGTTGTTACCAATTCACATGCTATAATATAGGATGATATGTGTTGTGTACAGGACCAGGATGTTCGTCATTCGGATATGGAGCCATGGAAGAACTTGGACCCTTCAGAGTGAACAGTGATAGAAAGACCCTATTCCAGAACGAATATGCTTGGAACCACGGTAATTAACCAGCTTAATTACATATATAATAAGCATGTGCAAACTTTTGTAATACAATTTTAGAGAACTTTTAAGACTAATTTCAAGAACCAAAAAAAAAAAAACATGTGGCAGTGGCAAATGTGCTGTTCTTGGAGTCTCCAGCAGGAGTTGGGTTCTCATATTCAAACACAACATCTGACTATGAAAACGTGGGTGACAAGAGAACAGCCCAAGACTCCTACAAGTTTCTCATAAACTGGCTGGAGAGATTTCCCCAATACAAAACCAGAGATTTCTTCATCACTGGAGAGAGCTATGCCGGCCATTACGTTCCTCAGCTTGCCTCCACCATTCTCCAACACAACAAAGCCACAAACCAAACAAATATTATCAACCTCAAAGGCATTGCAGTAAGTACTTAATTAATTATTTTCTCTGTTCTTCATTTGTCAATTGATGTATTATAATTAAGTTAATTAATTTGCAGATTGGAAATGCTTGGATCGACGACAGCACGGGTCAACTGGGTATTTATGATTATTTGTGGTCGCATGCTTTGAACTCTGACGAGACCAATGCAGGGATACACAAATATTGTGACTTTGCTTCTGATAATTCTTCCAGCTCATGTGATAAATATCAAAACCAAGCAGGGGACGAGGCTGGAAATGTTGATATTTACAACATCTATGCTCCCCTTTGCAAGATATCACAAGCCAAATCTCCCTCAAGTAGCACTGGTTCTGTAAGTCTCTAGCTAGCTAGAGCTTAATTTCCCAGTTATGGATTAGAATGAGTTAATTAAGCTTAGAGATGATTAATTTGGATTATGCAGGTTAATGGATTTGATCCATGCTCTGATTATTATGTGGACACCTATCTAAATCTTGTGGAGGTGCAAGCAGCTCTTCATGTCAAACCTACAAATTGGTCGGCTTGCGGGTATATAATTTAATTACTGTTTGATTAAGATCAGAAGGTTTATATTTTTATCATTTTGTTAGAATATTTATTTAATCCTTCTTCTTTTTTCTTCATGCATTGTGTATATATTAGTGGTGTTGGATGGACGGACAGCCCAACGACAATGCTACCCACAATTAAGCAGCTCATAGCAAGCGGGATAAGTTTATGGATATATAGGTGAGGGAAAAAAGCCTTGAATTTATTAATCTAATTTCATGATCCAATTCCCTTTGAAAAATGCATGCATGGATGAACATGTTAGTTGTAATTACTTAACATAAATACAATTACAGCGGAGACAATGATGGAAGAGTACCATTCACATCTTCTAGATACGCCTTAAGCACCTTAAAATTGCCTCTGCAAACTACATGGCGGCCGTGGTATTCGAATACAGAGGTAATTACAGTTACATATTTTATTAATAAAATGACAAGTAAATGCGGTACAAATAAAATCACTTATATATCAAATTGAAAATAAGATTGATACATTTTCCTTATGGTGTTGGGTGGCACTGTGGCAGGTTGGAGGATATGTTGCTGGGTACAAAGGGTTGACATTTGCAACGATAAGGGGAGCTGGGCATATGGTTCCCAGCTATCAACCACAGCGAGCACTCACCTTCATCTCATCTTTCCTTCAGGGGAAGCTTCCTCCTACCTCCTAAATTAAATCAAACCCCGATTACATGCTGTTAATTCCCATATTAATTATCTGAATATATTCAGATATATTTATATTTAACCGAAGCATTCAAAAGTATTTGATTTGTAACCCCTATTGAAATTCCTACTCAATAATTGAAGTTAATTAATGATAATGACCCAGAAGAACATATATATATATATATATATATAATCTAAAATTTGGGTTGGATTGGATGAAGATGTTTCATATTTTTCCTATTGGCATCATACTGAAAATGCACAAATGATTTAATCCCAAAAAAAAAAAGACATGATAATTGACTGATAATGGTGTGAAACGTGCACATTAAAAAAATAAAAAAGAGTGAATTATGTTGCACATTAAAAAAACAAAAAAACGTGCACATTAAAAAAATAAAAAAGAGTGAATTATGTTGCACATTAAAAAAACAAAAAAAACGTGCACATTATAAATAGAATATTTCGAGGGTATAGCCAATAGCATAATCTCAATTTCTCTTTTTTAATTATTTTAATTAGTAATTATATTTTTATTATTATTATTTACTTAGTGAATAATTAGTATTTAAATATTTTTATTATTTTTATTTTTATTCAATAATATGTGAGTATTTTGTGTGTACTATTGAAAATTTTGTAAGAAATAAGTGTATTAAATATGAAAAATACATACATACATGTACAATACGAGTATTAAATGTGAAATGCTCAATTCTTTATACGGGTAATAACTCTGGAAAAGAAAAAACTCAAAAGGGGACAATGGAGACTCGGGCAATGGCTGAACAGTAATGCGTAATGCTCTAAACTACTCTTATCGATAAACAAAAATGGGAGAAAAATAATATATATAAAAAAGATCACAGTAGCGCAGCTGTACTATTTATAAAAAAGATTTTTTTAAAAAAATCCCCAGTACAGCCGGACAACTATACTGTTTTTATATATAAAAAAATAGGAGTATCGCCGGGCGGCTATACTATTTTTGAATAAAAAAGCATAGCCGTCCGGCTATACTATGTAAATAGAAGATTTTTTAAACGTGTAGCCGTGCAGCTATACCCATTGAATTTGAATTTCTCTTTTCAATTAGTAGTTATGTTTTAATTATTATTTACTTAGTGAATAATTAGTATTTTAAATATTTTTATTCAATAATATGTGAGTATTTTGTGTATAGTACGTGAATTTTGTTTGTATTATTGATAATTTTGTAAAAAATAAGTGTATTAAACATGAAAAATATTAAAGTACGTGTACGATACGAGTATTAAAAGTGAAAATGGTAAATTCTTTATACAGGTAATAACTCTATAAAAGTAAAAACTCAAAAGAAAACAATGGAGACTCAGGTAATTGCCTAATAGTAACGCAGAATTCTCTAAACTACTATTGTCAAGAAACAAAAAAGGGAGGAAAACAATAACAATAAAAATATAAAAAAAGATAGTTTCTATGTAAAGAGTATAGCCACACAGCTATAAGATTTACAAAAAAGATTTTTTTTAAAAAAGACCCCTGTACAGCTGACCGACTATACTTTATTTTTTATATATAAAAAATTGGGAGTATAGCTGCTCGGCCATACTATTTTTTTAAAAGGGACCCGCCAGCGCCGAACGCATAGCGCGAGTTTTTTTGGTGAAACGAGTATATGAGTATTTTGTGTATAATACCTGAATTTTGTGTGTATTATTGAAAATTCTGTAAAAGGACAAGTGTATTAAACATAAAACAAGTGTAAAAATGGGGGAAACCCCATAATAAGAAAAAATATCACAGTTTTTATGTAAAGATTATCGCCGTGCGGCTATACAATTTATTAAAAAGAATTTTTTTTTAAAAAGCCCTCAGTACAGCCGCACGGCGATACTCTTTTTAATTAAAAAAATTCCGGGCCGCGGCTATACGATTTTGTTCAAAGAAAACAAAGGGGGCAGCGCCTAGGGCCTGTTTGTGAAACAAGTATAGCCGCGCGGCTATACGCTATAAATAGAATATTTCAACAGTATAGCCGCCCGGCTATACCCATTGAATAGCATATTATGAATTTCTTGTTTTTAATTACTTTAATTAGTAGTTATGTTTTAATTATTATTTACTTAGTGACTAATTAGTATTTAAATATTTTTATAAATTTTATTTGTATTCAATAATATATGAGTATTTTGTGTATAATACCTGAATTTTGTGTGTATTATTGATAATTTTGTAAAAAACAAGTGTATTAAACATGAAAAATACTTACGTACGTATACAATACGAGTATTAAACGTGAAAATTCTAAACTTTTTATACGGGTAATAACTCTGAAAAAGTAAAAACTCAAAAGGGTACAATAGAGACTCGGATAGTGACCTCATAGTAATAGATAATGCTCTAAACTGCTCTTCTCAATAAACAAAAATCGGGGAAAAACAATTATAAAAAAAAGGTCACAGTATCTATGTAATATATAATATGCAGTGTTTTCATAATAACCCTGGCAATAAATTCACTCGTCAAATCTCAAATTCTTTCAATCCTTCCATATCCAAATGGATTCATTTCATAATAATCCTGGCAATAAATTCACTCGTCAAATCTCAATTTTTTTGTATAAATTCTCATCCCAAGCTTGGTTTCAGTACTTAATATTCCACCAAAAATTATATCAACATGAAACTTTCACTGCCAACACATGTTTGCTGCTCCTCTCTTGCTACCAATTAGCCCTGCTCACCGTATCATGCAATGCTAATCACCAAATTAACAACCTCAATAAGTTGATTAAGTCTCGCAAATCTGGGACTAATCCTCCTCCTGATCGTAAATCGTGGGTTGGCTTAGATGATGTAGAGGACTCTTTTTCTCCGGTGTACGTTGGCCCCCAACATGGGTTGAAGGAAGCTGATAAAATTGAAGCTTTGCCAGGTCAACCAGCTGAAGGAGTAAACTTTGATCAATATGCAGGCTACGTTACTGTGGACCCTAGAGCTGGGAGAGCTTTGTTCTACTACTTTGTAGAGTCACCCCATAATTCTTCAACCAAACCTCTAGTGTTATGGTTAAATGGAGGTAAATAATATACATCCTAAAACTATTAATTAAAATTCTCCTCTGCTCTGAATATATATGGTACATTATTTATATACCTTTCAATCAAAGTTATATGCTACATTTGGTGGCTCGGATTAAACTGGACTATTGTGTACTTAATGCAGGACCAGGATGCTCGTCGCTTGGATATGGAGCCATGGAAGAACTTGGACCGTTCAGGGTCAGCAGTGATAACAAGACGCTATACCGTAATGACTACGCTTGGAACAAGGGTAAGGAATGCATTTCATGTTCTAATCTCAAATTAATCTCTGCACTTTAGAGTTTAGTACTAATCAGCAGTGAGATTAAATTGCATGGGGGGCAGTGGCAAATGTGATTTTCTTGGAGTCTCCAGCAGGAGTTGGGTTCTCATATTCCAACACATCATCTGACTACGAAAGCGTGGGTGACAAGCAAACGGCAAAGGACTCCTACACATTTCTTGTAAACTGGCTGGAGAGGTTTCCTCAGTATAAAACCAGAGACTTCTTCATCGCTGGAGAGAGCTATGCTGGCCATTATGTGCCTCAACTTGCTCACACCGTTCTCTCACAAAACAAAATCAACAATCAAACAAAAATTATCAATCTCAAAGGCATTGCAGTGAGTATATATATATAATACTTGATTAATTAACCTCAAAGATTAATTAATAAGTTGATGTGTTTAATTGCTAATTATGCAGATTGGGAATCCTTGGGTGGATGATTATGACGGTGAAATGGGAGTTTATGATTACTTGTGGACACATGCTTTGAACTCTGACGAAACTCATGCAGCAATACACAAGCATTGTGCTGACTTTGCTTCCGATAAACCCTCCGACATATGTCTTAAATATCAACTCCGATCAGAGCGCGAACTTGGAGACGATAACATTGACATTTACAACATCTACGCTCCCCTCTGCAGAAAATCAGAATCCAAATCTGTCTCAACTGGTTCCGTAAGTCTCTAACAAACAAATTATGGTTTTGGTTTTAAAACCAGAGAGCTTCCCAGTTACAGTAAAAACAGAGCCTTTTGTAATGGTTTTATTTACATGTTCAGGTTCATCATTTTGATCCATGCTCTAGTAATTATGTGGAGTCGTATCTAAATCTTGTTCAAGTGCAATCAGCTCTTCATGTTAAAGCTACGAATTGGTCAGCTTGCGGGTATGCCTAAATTGATTTCCATTGAGGATCTGTTTTTCTATAGTTGGATCCTCTCAAATGATATACGAGCTGAAAAAACAGGTTCGGAATTTCTAACCCTTTTTCTTTTTCTCTGCATTATCTGTAGTAATATTGGATGGACGGACAGCCCAGTGTCTGTTCTACCCACAATAAAGCAGCTCACAGCCAGTGGGATAAGTTTTTGGATATATAGGTGAGAGAGACTTGAATTGGTCAAGCTTTTAATTATAATCAAAACCCCTTTCAGCATATTATTTTCATCCACAAATTTTTGAAAATGCATGGTTGTATGCTAACTTACAGTGGAGACACTGATGGGAGAGTACCAGTCACATCTTCCAGATACTCCATAAACAACCTTAAGCTGCAGCTCAGGACTTCATGGCGGCCATGGTACTCTGATGGCGAGGTAATGGATAAATTCACCCTACATCCTCTCTCTCTCTCTCTCTCTCTCTCTCTCTCTCTCTCTCTCTCTCTCTCTCTCTCTCTCTGTGACGATACGTTGAATTTTATTGGGGTTTTTTTTCTTCTCATGATCAACGTTGGTTGGGATGCAGGTTGGAGGATATGTGATTAGGTACAAAGGGTTGACATTTGCCACAGTGAGGGGAGCTGGGCACATGGTTCCCAGCTATCAACCACAGAGAGCGCTTACCTTGATCTCATCTTTCCTCAAGGGGAAGCTTCTTCCTTCCTCTTAAGAGTACTCAATTATTTAATTATCCTCAACATTATTTGAATATCTATGTATTTAATTTATTTCCAAGGGTTCAACAGTGCTTGATCTGTAAATCCTGTTTTCAATTCTTATTCAATAATTGAAGCTCGAGAATAAAAATAGTTATAAATCACTCTAATCTATCCTTCATTCATCAGCATCGTTACGGCTGTTAAAGTGTGTGACATAAGATAAAAATGAAAAGAACTCTCATAAAATGAGCTTTCACTGTAAGAATAATAAAAAATGTACAAAGCTAGAGAAAGAATTCCCTACCTTTTATTTAAATAACGAATTATACATCTAAGAGAACAAGCTTTCTCTTCCACATTTGATCCCAACAGCCTTTTCACAGGCCGCTTAGAGGAAGCTCTGTCTGCCGAATGAATATGGTCCCTCTGGGGTGTTAAATATCTCCACCTCTTTCTGTCCTGCTGCTTGCAGAATATTAAATGCTTGCTTTGCAGCTGGTTTATGCAGAAATTGTGAAATTTCGCTATCCGTGTGTTTGTTCTTCGTGCTGCCTCAATTCTACACCATCTCCTTGTCAGCCTTCATGGGCCTGGGAGAAAACTGGAGACGCACTGTTCATGTAATCTACTATATGCCCACAGGAAAAAAGGAGATGCAGGTTACTAAAATTAGTACAAGCAAAAATCTACCTGTAAAAAATACAATGCTTACAAGTTTACAGACAGACATTTGCTTGCAACGCTTCAATGATGCTACCCACCCATCTGTCATCCAAAAATTTAACAAAAATTTGTTAAAAAATTATCGGGGGGAAGAATTATATATAAGGAAATCCAAACTTAGAAGAAAAGGCTACTGAAAGTCTTCAGGAATATCAAATTAAATTGTATGACTGACACTGTTATATAATGCAAACTAGTGTTGTGGTAATAATAGTATATAAGAAAAGGTTAGAAAAGTTCATATTACCCTTCAAGACCTGGGTCTGCTGGGTAGTAAACATTTCTCAAGCCTAATTTCTTAGCAGCCTTAGCAGTTGTCTCACCAATACAGGCAACTGAATTGTTCCATTGCTCTAACTCTGAAATAAGATTGACCCAGGCACTGTTGCAATGGAGACAAGCTCAGATTAAGTTGTCTATCCACTGACATGATAGCTCAGAGAAACCAGTCCACATGTCATAAGACAAACAAGTAACGAGTTACTCACCGAATGGCAGAAGGAGAAGCAACTGCAATGACAGGGGCCGAAAGTGCCAGCTTCAAAACCATTTGATCGACATTATGAACAGGGGCCTAGAAGAAAATATCCAAAATCATTTTCTAAGTTCTAACTGAAATAAATCATTAGCTATCACAAGTACAATTAGTGTTAATATACCATACAACTGCAGACCTGCAACCTACAATAAAAAGGTTCAGACAAACATAACAAAGTCCACATGTCCACATTAGACCAGAGTGAGGCAATGATTGAGAAGCAGGAGCGGGGACGCCTAATGAGTATCAATGATGTATTAACATTTACAGCAGACAACTATAATCCCTAAAATAAATTTAAAAAACCTGGAAAGAGCAATTATCTTTGATGAAATTCAACAGTAACACATAGAAAAGATGACCAATTGATGACAATAAACATACAGAAATGAAATATGTATTTACTAACCAATAAGAACAAATTTTTGAAACCTTTATACAACAATATAAATTATAGATGATTACTTAAAACCAATATAAGGAGGTCCACAATTGCATGCCGAAGATAAGTTATCATACCGTTGTGTACGTATTTAGCCTCGTCACCTCAAATCCACGATTGGACAGGCCTTCCTCTGAAACAAATAGGCCAAGTTGAAAAAGGATAATAAAAATAAAATAAAAAAGTGACAACACTAATCTTGTAAACCACAACCAGCGGGTATACAGATTGAAGCATTCCACATACCAATCTCATTGCTGGCCTTTGCCGAAGCAGGATATAAAACAGTGCACTTTTTATTACCATTCTTAGGAAGCTCTGAAGCCAAAACCTTGCCTGTTGCTGAGGAGTTACAGTTGCCCCAAAAGAAAACCAAGGTTAGAATCCAAAAATAGCTAAAACGAGAAAATAATATAACCCACAATATTGAGTCATATATTGAACAAAAGAAAACGATAGTAAAATCAAGCTCAGCAAGCTAGAAGAATGTTGCTTCATCACAAGAATTTTTTTTGTGGGGATATTTATTCTCCAATCCATCTATAATTTGATTTAAATAGTATTCAGTGCTTTCCAAAAAGTGTTAAGATAAAGTTTGTCTTTCTTGGGTCTTGTCAATGACTGAAGGAAGCATAACAGGCAATAGTACACTCTGTACGGTATTACATGCTTGCCTACACTAATCTATATGCAAAAAGTACCTTTTGATGGCACAAAGGCAACATTGAGGGATTGTTTTGATGACTGTATTACTTCCTCAAAAATGCTTGCTGTACCAGCCCCCACGACACCTACCTTAACATTTGGAGTTCCAGCTGCCCTAAAGGCCAACAGCAGGGAAAAGTCTATTAATTTGGAGAATAGAAAATATCAACAAAGTTTATACTAAAAAGGAAATTTATAAAGGCCTTTTCTCCATACTTCTTCTGGACATACTATAAATTTGAAAGCAAAGACAAATTCAAGTCAAATTTGAGCAAGAAAGAAACAAAATACAAGTCTTTAAATGCAAAATTAGCGACTTTTCTGGTTTATTAAGTTATATCCCTTACTTCCATGCCTCTAAGAAGACTGAACCCGCTTCAGGAGAAGTTATGACAATCCAGTCAAATGTAGTATCTGCTGCCAACAAGGACCATTAAAAGAAGAATGTTAGTACATTTGTTTGGACTATGCTAGCTGAGCATGACTAGAACTTTAAAAGAGGAAAACGGAGAAAAAGAGAAAGAAAGATGCAGTTGAAGTTTGGGGCAAAAGGACAGAATGGGTTTAATAAGAATATGAGGCAGTAGACTGAGTGACAGAAGGAAAAAGCTATGTAATTAATAGCTACTCCAGCAAGTTGTCATAGTGAAGAAAGGTCTTTTTATCATATAATCTGATGGCATTATGTGCAAAACTGCTTCACATCACAAACAAAAATAAAGAATAAAGTTGGAGAAGTTACCGCTTAATACAGTAGGAAGTTTATCCAGATCAGGCCCCCGTGTATGCTGAATGAGGGGAAGCTCCAAACAGCTGATTCCCTGCTTGGCCTGTACTCAACATTTGAATATCTCATCAGCCAAAGCAACCTATATGCTACAAGTACATATTAATACATAGATAGAAACATGCATACATACATATATACATACATACATACATATATACATGTACATAATATAAACACATACATTAATAATGTATACATATGCATTGTTTTGATGCCCAAAAATATGTCTACTGGATATGATATTCCAGAAAGCCAAGCAATGCTACTGCTACTGATTATTGATTTAAAGTGTGAAAAGCCATTTTTCACACTTAAACAACTCAGTCTCAGTCTAGGAGAAAATTAGAGTATCGAAATTCGAAAATCAGTGAAAATGCCAAAACATAAAAATTAAAGATTTAAAATGCTAAAAAAAGAAAATGCCGCACACTGGCAATCACTTTCACATTTAATCAAACACCTTACGCTGGCAATTCGAAGCCAACTCGCTGGCATAAACATTTAAAACGATTTGCATAGTTCGACAAAATCAATTAATAACAAATGCAGAGTATTTACAAGATAAGATTTCGAAAACGACAGAGAATCAAAATTTAGAACCCTAGAAATCGAAGAGAACGCAACGGTGTATCGGAACAGCTAAATTCCAGCACCTCAAGAAAAACTCAAAACGAAAATGGCGGAGACGGAGAGAAATGCATACCAGAGAGCTGATGAGCTTGCCATTCTTGCCGCGCTCTCTGGTCACGACGACTTTGGGGGTCGAATTCGAATTGGAGATTGATGAAGAAGAAGAAGAAGAAGCTTGGATTCTAGAAGCAACCACAAAGATTCGCCGGTGAATTAGCGGACAAGAAGGTGAGTAGGAAGCAGAGGAGAGAGAGGAAAGAGAAAGGTGTGCCATTGGAAACGTGTTGCACAGAGAGGATCGCACAAGGCCAGCTATTACCATATTGAGTTAGCAATCTAATTATTCTATTCATTTGTTTAATTAATCTTAATCTTCTGCTTAGCCTCTGGAAATTATAAATTAGTCCCCTGTAAGTTAACTGACCCACACGGCCAAAGTATGACACGTGGAAATGCATACATGCGACGCATGGCAGTTGTTGGATGGCTGTGGCCTGTCCTCCGAGCATCCAACCAATCAGCTTCCTATCATGTGCTTGTCTTTTGAGCAATGATTGTGCGGCACGTAGTCACACCATTTTTTTTTAGAGATATTTAGTGATATACCCATTTCTAGCACTAATATTATAAATAAACCCTACACAATTGAATTCCTATAAACAAACCCAAAAAAAACCCACAAAATGATAGCTGGCCTTATTGAATTTAATATTGATTATTAAATTACTTTGATGCCCTATTGAGTGTTTTGGGTATTTTTATGAGATTTTGGGGTTGAGTTTGTTTTAAGAAATTGATGGCAGTTTTGTAATTTATAAGAAGTTAAAAGCTTTTTTGTTATGTTGTAAATGGGCTTTGGGTGTGTTTCTAAAGTCCATTTTATATAGGATATTTTTATAATTTGGGCCCCCATATTGGGTATAATAGTGAATCTCCCTTTTTTTTATAATGCGATTTTTTTTAAATGGTCGGACAGGATTCCTTGCTTTTTAATCTCCCACCGTGGCCCAAGTAATTTTTATACCTCCCATCTCTTCCTCATCTTGCAACGTGAATTGATGATGGAACTGTGTATCTATGCAAAATATCAACTAAATTATAAATCGTTTAGTCTAAGAAATATGATGAAATAAAGAAGAACTAAGTATTTTGATTAACAGTACTTAATCAAATGATTACCAATTTGATTGATGTTGTTGCATAAATAAGTTTGAAGGTTGAGAATGAGTGCAAAGAAAATAGTAAGATATTCAAGTAAAAGTATAGAAGGCTGAAAGAGGAGTTTCAAAATTGCTAGCCTTTTTATATTCGTCTCCGTACCGTACCCTTCGTCCAATACTTAGTGTTTTGCTAAATTTTGGTCCCCATGTGTCCCAAGTGCCCCAACCCAACCCTGGGGTGTTGTGCGCCCCATGATTCCAACACTTGCGAGCTCCATTACCCTAATATATTATATGCATCCTCCTGTATGTGTTTTCTGAAACTCGGTTGCTTTTTACGATATATGACTGTTGAGTGAGTTTAAGCGTTCTATGGCCCCTCCTGCGTTGATTTCAGCTGTAAAATATATACATAAAAGCTTGGGACCTGCACAATGCACAATGCACAATGATGATAGACTGATAGTTGTTGTCTATTATCATTAACACATGCTACGCACATTGTGCTCTAACTCAATATTTTATTTCCTGTCCTCCGAGTTATTGCTTCTAATTATCAAGAATATACCTGCATTTTCAAGCTAGCCCCATCTCATTCTCCAGAGTCTCTGGATTATAGATGTGTCGGTTTTTCAAAATTTCGAGAACAATTTACGTTTTCCCGAGGCCCAAGTAAAAGCTTCATACTAATGCTTTTTCTGTTTGACAGTTTCCTAGGCATGCTTCATTGATCCATTCTACGTTGGGTGACAATTCAAAGCACACACACCACAAGATAGCTTCACAGAAGTGCAGCTTCTGCAAAAGCATGCCCAAGATTGTCTCGCACCTTTTCAATTCACGGAGGCAATGGCAATGTGTTGATCCAAGAAT
Organism: Prunus persica; assembly: GCF_000346465.2. Classification (NCBI taxonomy): domain Eukaryota; kingdom Viridiplantae; phylum Streptophyta; class Magnoliopsida; order Rosales; family Rosaceae; genus Prunus; species Prunus persica. Next base: position 37,441,481 of record NC_034009.1, on the reverse strand, counting down.
AAGTTTCTCTTAAAATTACGTAATTCTAGAGAAATGATCAACCAAATCCTTACATACCTACCTCAAGTTGTCAAAATTCAGTTCCACTCCACAATTAGAGGGATTTTATAAAAAATTCCAGAGACCCGAGCAAATTACAGAAGAAGAGACTCTATAGTCATCAAGTCTGATTGCTAAAACTACTCATGCAGTTCGCTCGGTTCACTCACTGTCGGTACCTGCCTTACAGCACAGGAGTAGCTGCTGGCTCAGCTTACTTGTTGTTGGTGGGTGCCATAAACTGGATAGGCTCCATATGCGGCCGCAGCATACATGCTTGGGTCATGATGTGGTGGCAGAGCATAACCATAACCATCATAAACAGGACCTCCATAGTAAGCTCCGGCCCATTGGTTGCCAAAATCCGTTCTAAACTGCTGAAAATCAAAACCAAGGAAAACAAAGTGGTGAGAAAAAAGAAAAAGAGGAAACTGGTGGCAGATAATATTAATAAAATGAGTGGCATCCAAGGTTATTGACGAATATTGGATAAATGTCTCCTAAGCAATAACTGAACTACAGGAGTTCTCACTTTTCAATTGTGTTATTGTAGAAGGCGATCATATAATAACAGTGAAACATGCATAGACTACCCTAGCAAGGATTGATAAAAGATATGTCCAAGCTAATGGCATGGCAGGGGCTTTATAATTGTACTTCATAAAAAACAACCAAACATAACAAAGGTGGGTTTTGTTTTGGGGATGGGGTTTATCAAGAGAGAGAGAAACAATGCCTGCTTATTTGCTGGATTGCGGCCCCATGAAAGTCTGACTGTTTGCTTGCCAATTACTGTGCCATTCAGTTTCGGCAATGCCTCCTCAGCGTTATTTCTGTTACACGAGATCAAAAGAATCATGTGCCAACTCGTTGTCAAATAAAAAGTATACCACCACTAATGTTGCAGAGCAATATCATGACCAACTGTTTACCTGTTAGCAAATTGTACAAAACCACATCCTTTTCCAACAGGTATTTTAACAGAGACTATCTCTCCATACTGAGAGAAGGGGTGCCTGAGATCTTCATCGGTAACATTAGGATCAAGCCCTCCAACAAATATCTATAATTGACACACAAGTCAGCCAAGGGGAGAAAGAAAGATAGTCTCCATTGGTTAAAACCATGAGAAGCTAAAAGACTCACTGTTGTGTTTGTAGAATCTCCATCAGATTGGAACCCTTGGGTTGGTGTACCATTTGAAACATACCCCCCTGTACAAACCAAACCAAACCAAAATATAATCAGATAAAAGAGCATAACATTCAAGCCATGGTTATGCAAAGATCGCCTCTTTCACAATATAAAATCATAGGTTGGACATGCAACAATCTACCCGGGTGGTGGACAAATAGATCACAAAGGACAAGAAAATTACGAATAGCTTATCAAAAGAAGAAGGTTGATGACTATAACTATTCCAGAAAGATATCATTTTAATGTGCAATACATGGGAAAACAGGCTGGTACTTACCAAAATGAACAATGTTAGGAGATAAACAGCTTGGCTGCTCATTGCCATAACTGAAGTAAAACTACGGCACCCAGATGCTCTTATAAAGCCTTACCATACGTACACAAAATTTGAAGTAACAAAGTTCAACTTCAAATATACAAGGGAAGCAGAGCCAAATACCTTCTTATCAAAAACTGGAACTACACACCTTCTTATCAAAAAGTAGAACTAAATACCTTGTGAAGAGTACTGTTGCTGATATCCAGATGATTTCCTAGGAGTTGCAGCCCCAATGCGCATAGGTCTGCTCGAACAATAAACACCATTCATTTCAGTCATAGCCTGTGACCTTTCATTCTCATCTCCAAACCTCACAAAACCATAACCCTTTGAACGGCCAGTATTGGCATCAAAGACAACTTTTGCAGCTTTAACAGACGGATATTTACTAGAAAAAGTTTCGTGCAATAAACTATCTGTAACATCTGCAGCTAAATCTCCTACAAAAATGGAAAGATCAGGAGCATTATCTGAACGCTTATCGCCCGTGCTAAATGTTGCCCAGTTCAGACGGAAGGGTTGTTCCGTGTTGGGCATTAAAATGCCAGTATAGGTCTGTAGAACTTTCTCAGCTGTTGCATGTGAAAAAAATTCTACAAATCCATAGCCCTCTGATAAAAGAGTCTGCTTGTTCCGAATAACCTTGATGGAGGCAATCTACATGACATAAGAATTGTGTTACCGAAAAAAGGCACAGTAAAAAAAATAGTGGGTAATTTTTTTCAAGAAATCAGTTTCACTGGGAAATAAAAGACAGTTTGTTTTCAAAAAAATATATTCCAGCTGTGAACAGTTTTAGTCTTAAATTAATTGGAAGAGATGTGATGAATTAAAATTCTACAAGCTTCATAAAGAAAGTAGAAGGGAAAAAAGAATAAAGAAAGTAATAAAGAAATAAATATAGTCTTTCCTACAGGGCAAAAAAACATAACTTTTCCTAAATATACCTTCTTTCAGAACCAGGTCTTATGAAGGTCGATACATGTATTCGATTAGAAAATGTAACAGAAGATTGAAGTGAGCAGAACCAAAGTTCTTGCCCGTTCTATTTTATTGAAATAGCCAGATGAAGCTCCAAGCACCCACAAGTTGAACAACATACATACTCAAAATATAAACTTCAGTTTTTTACTTTTGGGATTAAATCCAACAACTTCCTCTACATTTTTAGTAAACTAGTAAGGTCCCAGCCTGATATTCTACTATTATAGTAATACTGATTCATGGTCATGAGTTACCTTCACATCTAAAAGACTTCCAGAGCTCACGTATTTCGTAATTGCCTCAAAACACCCAAATGAGAAGGGGCCCAGACATATAATGTTCTTGCACATTCTCATACAAAATAAGCCACCAAAAGGGAAAAAAAATACTTCCAATAGCATACAATTATAACCATGCCTTCTTCTTTTCAGTAACAAGTTACTCTCAAAAGTCAAAACTGCATATCCTCTTTAGTCCTTTACTAATTGTGTTTGGCTTAACACTTGCATTCATTCACAAAAGGCTACACCTTTAACATTTTGTCATGTATACCAAATGTAGTTCAGATAAATATTCCAACCCATAAAACCCAACACACACAAAACGAAAATTATTTGGAAAAAAAAAAAAAAAACACTATACAAACAACATCAGAAAAACCCAACCTTCAAACATCGAAATGCTTACAACCCAATTAAGCAGAAACCTCAAAGCTTCCAACTTTCAATCCAAATGCCAACTTTTTCCAATAAAACAAAATAAAAGTTTCATCTTTTTTACGAATACCCACGTTACCAGTCAAAAAATCCATATAAAATACAAATAGACACATGAAAATCGTGTACAATAAATATATATAGACGTGTACATGTACATATAAATATGCACACACAGAGAGAGAGAAGAGATTGGACCTCGCCAGTGGAAGCGAAGCAGGTGTGGAGATAATTCTCGTCCATCCAATGGTGTAAATCACCGACCCAGATGGTCTTATTCTCGCCGCTAGATCCCAACTGCTGCTGCTGCTGAAGGTGTTGTACGTGCTGCTGCTGCTGCTGGTACTGGTGGTACGCCATGTAGTGCTGAGGTGGCGGCGGCGGAGGCGTCGCGTAATGCTGAGGTGGCATCATCTGGTGCTGCATTACCATAGCCGCCGCCGGATACTGCATCGCCATCCACTGCTGCGGCGGCGGCGCCTGAGTCTGCGCCGCTTGCTGCTGCTGCGGCGGCGGCCGTTGATTACTCTGCTCCTGTTGCTGCACCGACGAATCAGAGCCGTTCGATTGCATCGTCACAAACACTCTCTCTCCCTCCCTGAAAACGACGCAGTTTCGAACTAAAAAGAAAGTTAGATTCAATGAATCCGAGAACGACTTCTGGAGTTGCACAGAGAGAGAGAGAGAGAGAGAGAGAGAGAGAGAGAGAGAGAGTTTTTCCGAATCTGGAGTTTTTAGAGAGAGAGAGTAAGAGGGAGAGGGAGAAGAGGGGCTTTGGACTGCGGGGGGAGAGGGAGGATTTATTTTGAGGATGACGGATTCATGGGTTGGCTTCGTAAAACGCGGTTGTTTTGTAAGCCGTTGGATCAGACGGTGAGGGTCTGTTCTCCACCGTTGGATTTGTCACACAACTGATATAGATATGAGATATGCATTGAGACTCAGTTGTGGTTTTGTACTCTCTTTTTGTTGATCCGCCGCCAGCTGCACTTGCTTTCAGTTTTGCCCTCCTACAAAAAATATTCCTTTTTAAATTTAATTTACTTGTGTTTTTTATTTTTCCTTATTATTTTTTAAAATATTTTCTTTGGGCTTTGGATTTGCTTTTTAGATTCTCATTCATTCAACTTACCATAAACGACGAATTCACCGCGTGACGTCATCATCTGTTCTTGAATTTCAGTGAAGATTTATTGCGGTAAAAATAATCTTGGTTTTTACCAAATATGGATAAGTACGGGTCAGGGAACCCAGAAGGAGATCTTTGATCCCAAACAAAAGTTTGGCTCTTTTTGTGGAAAGTTTTGTTGGATGGAACAGAATTTCAGAGGTTACCTTTTTTGTTGTTGTGTGTGTGTTTTTTTTGGGCACTGAATATAACAGAAGGGGAAAAAAAAATAGAATTAGATTTATAAAGAGCAAATGCTAGCCAGAATCAGCAACTATGAGAATATTAATTTGTGTAATTATTTTTTTCTTAAATATTAATTTCGGTGAATATGTTATTTGTCCTCGTCAACTCCTATATTCTTTATCTTAAGGAATGATATAAAATGATTAAAAAGTAATATAAAGGTATTTGTTACATTAGAGAGAGGAGTTGTGTTAAATCTCAAACATTTGACTGACATGTTTATTTGGAATGAATAAGTGAAAAATACGAGAGAAAATGAATGAATACGCAATCAACTATTAACTCATAATCAATCTCATTTTTAGGTTATTCGGGCATTAGATTAAGGAGTTTAATGTTGGAGCCACATACTTTAAGGAAAAGTATAAATCGATTTTCAATACACACTTTAAGTAAATAAACATGTTGTAAAAGTCAAAGTACCATAGTCAACTTTATTGGTAACATAATAATTATCTTAGTTCAAGCATTTATGTGGAGCAATTATTGTGTACATCTGGCACATGGCAGCTCCAAGGCTTAGGGTAGTTTGGGCCTTGGTGTTGGGCGAGTTAAGGGCTGGTTGCGCTCTGGGTGTGGGCTATGCCTTAATTGTGATGAGAATGTTGATTGAACCATGATTTGGAATATAAATTATAATCAACGCAATTTTATATTCTTATGAGGGGAACAAATAACTCATAATTTTATATTCTCCTGTGTAAACTAATAGTATTTTATTTATTTTTTATATTCTTCTGTCTAAACTAAATTACAAATAGAGGATTCGAACTCAAGTGTAGAATTAAAATTACATATGTTCTAATCAATTTGACTAAACTCGAATAGTTTCTTTTTATTATATTAAAAATAGAAAGGAAAGGTGAGGAGTTTTGTTTTGTGTTTTTTTCACTTTTCTTTTAAGTAAAAAGAAAAATGAGAAAATCACATTGCATGTGTAAACTTCTTATGGAGAGATCATCGTGGATGACTGAAGCAAAGCCGGCTTGGGAGGCAATGACCTCCTTCACCTTGGCAATCAATGATAAAAATTCATATTAAAACTATCAGTCCCGATCTCTTAGACTACAGAGATTCAAAAGATTTGTGGTCACTCACCGTTGGATGTAAATTTAACGATTCATTCACTTTTGCACTCCTTTTAAGAAACGTTTTTGAACCGTTGAATTAACATCTAACGGTGGCTGACCACAATCTCTTGGACCACTGTGGTCCAAGAGATCGGAGCACCCCGAAAAGTACTATATATAGGAATATAAAATTTAACTTAATTTATTTAAAGAAAATAACATCCACACGAGATGTATAACATTCACATTTAACATATCTAGTAGGTACAATATTGGTGATGGAAATGGGTTTTTAAAATGTTGTCTTTGAAAGTGATGCTTTTCAGACCGTTACAGCACTTTGAAGTAACTTCATAAATAGGTCTGTCATTGGACTAGTGATGAAGGATACCAAGAGCTTGCTGACACAGGTCACCAGGGAAGGTTTTACCCATATTCATCGTACTATCAATGGTGTGACTCATCGTTTAGTGCATTTTGCCTTGCATATCGGAGGTTCTCTATACTGATTCAAGGAACCTCCTGATTTTATTTATGATGTACTGTATGAAGATTGTAACTCGTGATCAAGGAATTTCCTTTACTCTTTATAGGAGTTCAAACTTCTTGTATTAGCTTTTTCACATCAATAATATTCTATAGCTTATCATAAATAAATAAATAAAACATATCCAGTAGGTCAATTACCACCACCAGGACTGTGGCCTGGTCTTGTGGGTTGAAGGGCATCTTCTTCTTTCACTGCAACAGTTGCATAACCTAATTTCGAGGGCAAAGACGACGTTGCGTCATCTGATTTTTTGGTTTTGGATGACAAAATTATTTGGTGTGTTTCATTTGGGTCTGCTGTGATTATCTGGTGTGTTTCATTTAGGTCTGATGTGTTCAATGTTAAAGATCTTGTTGCAGTTGAAGAAATGATGCCATCAATGCAAGAAGAAACACATTTGCCCAGATGGTGAATGTTAGCAACCTTCTTTCCAACTTTCTCTTTTGGACCTTTTCTCTTCCCTCATGACATGTGTCGCTTTCCTTACACTAAAAACAATGTAATTAATGCACAAATAAGATAACATTTGTTTCCAAATTTGCCCTTATTTTTTGTATTGATTTTAATGTTTCCTTAAATTTATTAGCCAAATTTGTTACAACTTTCTTATCACAAAAAATCAATAATCAGACTTACCGAATTAATGGTTTGAAAATGCAATCAATGAACTTCTTTTTAAAACAAACTTCCTTAGAAGGACATTGTTTGTCTGTATAAAAAAAAGGATATATCTTTTGTGGATTTTTTTAGGGTCATTACAAAAAAATAAAAGTTTTCCCTCTAAAAAAAATAGACATTTTCTTTATTAAAAAAAAAGAATTTTTTTAATTATTTAATTTTTTACATATGGTAAGAGAGTTGTAAAAAAAATTGGATAAATTGAAGGACAATACATCTAATAAGGGTAAACTTGAAAAACAAAAGGTGGTTTGTTTGATGTATTAATGTCATTATTTTAAGTGTATGAGAAGTGATATGTGTCATTAGGAAAAGAGAGAATGCCCAAAAACGAAGGTTAGAGAGAAGGTTATTAGCATTCTCCTTGCCCAGATAAGCTTGGCCATGGCCATGACGAGCACAAAAATTTTGAGGGTTTAGAAAACTGAGAGAGAGTGAGAGGAGAGGGTAGAGGTGTGGCTAGAATATAATGTGATGCAGGGTATTTATAGTGTTTACTTGACTTACTGAACCCAATAACCATGGATTAATTCTTTAAGTTGTAGAAATTATGAGCAAATTTATCACTAATCTATACTTAACATTTAGGGTTAAATCTATTGTTGACTTCCTTTTTTTTTTATGGGTCATAAAATCACTTAGGAAGAATTTTATTCCCTAGCCACTAATACTAGTAGAAAAATCCACAGGCTCATTTAATAGGATGTTAGCTTTTTAATACTCTCTCTTTTTTTAATTTTTCTTTTTGAGAATTTTTTTTATTGAGAGAGGTAGTAATATGCTAAATTCACACACACACTGCACGAATGTCAAGATTCGAATCAAGAATATTGCATAAGGCGGAATTACTTCAAATCACTACATTGACGGACCTTAGCTACTCTCTGTGTAGTGGTCCTTTGCTACTCTCTCTTTTTTAAGAACTCAGGAAGGAGTTTACCTGAAAATAGGCTGAAAAAGCTGTCAGAATTTTAGATTTGGCATTCATGCGTCAGTTTCATGATTTCATGTAGTGTTCCAGAATTCTTTTCTTTTTTGGGTAAATAAAACAAGTCTGTGTTTATGGTATCGTGGACCTCTACTGGCCCACATATGGGAAGCCCACAAAGAGCCCAAGGTTATGTCTTTTCTTTTTCTTTCGAAAAGCCCATTATGTATATGGGTTCTCGCTCGGTCTGGCCCAAACTCTCTCACATGGAAATGTAACTAATTGAATTTAACTTAACCAATGGGAAAAGAAAATCCAACTTTATTATGAACTGACATGAGGTCCATTACACAGATGTCAATTACCAACACCAGGAATGTGGGTCGAAAGGCGTCTTCTTCTTCTTTAATGCTATAAACCAATCTGGGTGGAGCAGGCTCATTGCCTAAGTTACAACAACATTGCCATAAGAGAAAATCAGTGCAAGAAGAAGAAGCATATAAGCTTGGCCATGGTCATTAGGGTTAGAAAGTTGAGAGAGGGGTGAAGGGAGGTGATGATCAAGATGTGTCTGCACTGAGTGTAATCTAGGTATTTATAGAGTTTAGCCAAGGAGTTGGTTTATGACCATTATTGAATGTAATATGTAAATATGGTAAGATATCCTCAAAACACACAAATATGTTAAGATATCCACATGCAAATATATCCAAACGCATTATTACTAATTCCAAATTTACAAAATGCAGCTGAGGATGGGTTCAAAAACCCCATTTGTTTTGAGGAGGAGTTTGCATCCTCAATTTTAAAAAGTCAAGTTTTTTTATTTTTGAAAATTATTTGGATCACATTTAATAATCACTTATTTAGAGTCTTGTCTTTATTAGAGACTGCTTTATTAGAAAGAAGAGAAAAATTGCGCTTATCATATTTGTTTGCCAAAATTTGTTCTCCAAATAATTTTTGTTAGTGCTCCGTTTATTCATGAATAGGCTCCACTAACTCAATGATGTTTAACAATATATACGGCGGCCCATTTGTAAAAGATTTTCTTTTTCACATCCTTGTGTTTTACAAACTTAAGATTTTCGATCCTCAAAATTAAGTAACACACATGCATGGGAAATAAAATCAAACTTTATTAACTAACTGATACAATCGATGACATATCCAAAATTACACAAAGGAAAGCAATTACATAACATAAGAGTTATAAGATACTCACCTGAACCAAATTATTCATGCATATATAATACAAACAGTTCATGATAATCATTAACTTAATCGAACCATAATTAAATAAATAGTTAATTAATTTACTGGTTTGGCTCTACTCAGGTCCACCAGAATGGCCGGCGTTATGGCCAGCGCCAGGACTGTGCCCTGGTGTTGTGGGTCGATAATTATCGTCGGGAACACTCTCGTAGGTTAGCGTTGGTGGCGCAGAGCCTGCAGCCACTTCATTTTCTAACACCTTGCGGTGTAATAATATTGCCTGGTTTGTAAGATCTGTTCTCGTCAGCCTTTCTTCAGTTGAAATGATCCCATAAGAGAAAATTAACACAAGAAGAAAAACACTGGCGCACATAAGCTTGCCATTGGCCATATTGATCAGGTTCTGAAAAACTCAGAAAGACAAATGAGACAGAAGAGAAGAGAGATGTGTTTGTGTGTTGTGGCTTCAGCTGAATGCAGTGGAGGGTTTATATAGAGTTTTGGATGGGGGAGAGTCGTTGGCGTAATGAAGTGAAAAACTTGAAAATATATAGAAAATTACATATAATTAAACGCGAAAATGATTATGTTCCCCAAAGATTCGCTTTGGAGAATCTAATATAATCTTTCACTCCTTCATTTGCATGCCCCATGCATAACCCATGTATGTTAAACTGGCTAATAATTAAGCTTTCCTCTAGGAATTAAATTTATCTGATGCTTGAGCAAATTAAGGAAGAAATTTAAATGGTGCGAAATATCCAGATCCACTAGCCGGGGGTTTGATGAGACGTTTCTGGTATGAAACCAACATTTGACTTATACACACTTAGTGCTTGTGGGAAGCTGGGGAATTAGCCCCTTGCAAATCTTATTTTTGCTGCTCAAACCCAACTTGCGTCGAGTAGCTAGCTACCAACAGTCTTATTAGAGTAGTAGATCAGGCAAATTGTGTGTAAGTTAATGAAAATACTGTCTGACATGTACGTTCATAAACTTTTCTAATTGTAATTCCAATTATTTATTTTAGCATATGTATCCGACAATGATTTTTCGATGAAGAATAATGACTTCTTACATGTAAAGAGCTAAGTTGTGTGTGAAAATTAGAAGGTGTATTCAATTGAGATTTTAATGGATTGTTTTGAAACTTAAAAGTACAACGGTATTCAATTTGAATTTTTAAATAATCAATACAAGTCCGGTAGTATTTAATTAGGACTTTTGAAAGATAAGAAAAAGTACCGTGGTATTCAAAAACTTACTGATTTTAATGAATTTGTGTGAGACTTTTGAGTGTGAGACATAAATACCAAATCACATAACAAATCCCATCCTCTTATGCCTGATTCTCATATATGCTCTCATACTTCTTTTTTTCCCACTATTTTTTCATGCTTTTTATTGTACAAAATAAAATAAAATAAAGAGAGACGATAAAAAAACATTAACAAAAGAGAAGATATTGCCTCTTCTGGAGTTAATGGGCATTTTTCAATGGCTCTTCTTTCCTTGTAGACAAGCTTCTTTGGAGCAAAATTATCGTTTCGATACTTTTTTCAGAATCTCCCGCTCTTTGGGGATGAAAATATCAAAAGTACAAATGTTAAGAAGTCATCAAATAACATTAATTTTTCAAAATCTGAACTCATGAATTGTTTCAAAATATGAACCGAAGAACCAAATAGTTGTCAAAGTGATTTTTTCAAGGACAGTTGGTGTAAAGGCATAACTACTTGGGTGACACTCTGGACCACTTCACATATATTCGTGATGATTTTCTATCTACATTCTTGATTCAGCTCTGACTTGCTCTCATGCCACAATCATGATATTTCCTTTTATATGTAAAGGTGTATGCCTTCAGGTTATGTATTTATATGAATGATGTTGGGTGATAAAGTTCAAGCTTGTATAAAAATATAGTAAAATCATGTAATTGCAATATATTAAAATCATAAGTAAAATTATAAGTGAATTAAAATCATAAGTAAAATCATATAATTACAAATCCACCTAAAATTCATTACATTAAAATCATATAATTACAATCTATTAAAATCTCATTTGAATACACCCGGTGTGCTGGCTAGCTATCATGACAAGAATCAAACTAGGATATCGTGTCGGGGCTAGCTAGGGCTAAGGTTCTTTTGACTGAATCTTTAATATTCCACGAGTACACTTGAAACTGTGCCGTACGTAATGCCAATTTCTTTTAAGTTGAGCACTTAAGCTGGCCATGATTAATTTCTCTCTCGCCAACTCCAAGCCCTCCAAATACCCTTAATATGAGATCACCATGTATCTGATATAAATTTTGCTCAGGTGGGAAACAACTTGATGCATGAAAAGCCACTTGAAATATAATATAGGAATTAACAAAATACCAATGGAGGTGTAAACGTCATTCCAATCATGGTTTTCCAAAACAAAAAATGGTGATCAATAATTAATTAGTGAACTAATCAAGATTTGGTCTACCTTAATCAAAGATCTTGAGAGGCATTACTTAAAGTGCACGTCTGCAAGTGATCGATCTTCTTCACCATGTGCGCAGTGCGCACTAACTTTGTCAGAAAAACTATAGTTTTTGCTAGGAAAAGAAAGGTCTGCAAGCTTTCAAACCCCACAAACACATCCATACCAGCCGCTTATAGCGTATCTAGGATTATAAACTAGTATTCAAATCAAACTTATAAAGATCCGTTCTACTTTGAGCTCAGTACTGTAACATTGTTACATAATGTTATCAATTTATTTATATTATAATTCGTATTAACGTATTATTTTATATCTTAACATGTAAATTAAAAATACTACGTGACGTTCAGACTCAAAATATTTTCGAATCGGAATTAACCTCACTAAAATCCCTAGGACTAAAAGGGTTCTTGAAAATGAAGGGATTGGTTCCTAAAGCCGTGGAAGTCCCACCATCCAATATGGAGGAAGCTGTCAGTTCCTTAGCACTGTGATCGATCGATTAAGTACTTCTTCTTCTCTGAAATGGGCGATGGGGAATTCAGCAAATCAGCCAACTAGACCTTTTGTTGAAACTTGAAAGAGAAAGCATTACAAGAGCTGTCAAATCTTAGCCGTTGAAAACAATACACAAAAAAAGTAACTGAGATAAGGAATCTTTTGGATTGAAAAGCAAGCACTACATGGGAGCTATGAGATTCCATTTCTTTGACTGAGCTGCTGCTAGCTTTTTCCTTTTTGTTTATATATATATATATATATATATATATATAACTTCATCAAATTTATTCATTAAATTTGTTGATATGTTGGTGCACATCTATATAAAGTAAAATCTATGAGTGATTCGTCAACTCTGTCTCTAAGTGTATCATTTTATTTTCTTAATTTCTTTTAAAAAAAGATTTGTGAATGTCAAAATTCACTATATTTATATACAAAAACATTATAAAACTTATAAGATTACCTACTTGATACCTTTTTTTTTATTTATTATTCTTCAGAATATTTTTTACTAATAAGATATGGTTTTCATTAAACCTGAGTGTCAGATTAAATCTTAAACTAAGTACTTTGACTTTACATCTAGCTCACCAACTTTCCTTATATTCCACTACCGCATTTTGATCTATTGTCTGTATAATCTTTTTAGGTATTATATGAAAAGATAAGAAAAAGAAACCAGAGAGAGCAACTCAAAAGGTAGGAAGGTGCCAACATGGGTTTAGTTCAGTTGGCAAGGTGTGAGTTGTGCGTTGAGTTCCAACCGAGTTTGATATCCATTAATGCCAGTAGTTCTATGTTGGTGGGTAATTTAAAAAATGTCTTGTGTAATTTCATATCCGGGGGCAGGGAGGATAATAGTCCCTTGCGTCAATTCAACCGACTCTAAGTCGTAGGTTTGCCCTGGCCCTCAGTGTAGGAATAGTCTCTCCCTCCCCTAAACTTTTTTTCACAAAACAAAGATTGAAGGTGAGAACCTTGTCATGTTATTTTTTAAAGATTTGTTTTTACTATTGTATCCTTCAACTAAACTATTTTCTTTTGCCAACGAGATCTATCCTAGTGAGAAGAACTTTGATCGAACCTTCCATGACACCTTATTATTGTGTGTGCAAAAAACACCTCCCCCAATATCGCTTGTATAAAAAAAAAAACTGTTTTCTTTTAAAATTTTAGATAGTAAAGCGGTGTTACCATGATGATGAAAACACTGTTTCATTTTGGGCCCAAATAAGAAACAATGAAACACTATCATATGGATTAGCAACACACACGTGACAATGTTACCATTTCACTCAAATTTTTGTACAAATCTTTTTTTAAGATTATGCTATTGGCCATACTTTTCATATTTGGGTTTCAGATAGGTTTTTAGGTTTTTTGGCTATCTATTGTACTCTTTTCCTTTATTGCATTTATTATTAGAGGATAATTTCTCCCATTTGTTTTATTTTTAAATATTCATGTCGGGTCGGAGCCAAATTGGGCTTTTAAGTAGAAAATTCAAATAGGCCCAAACTTTCCCCAAAAAAAAAAGAAAGCCCAAGCCCACGTGTCATTACGTAAGTCAAAACCCAACGGTTAACGACTCTGAAATGACATGAAATGAAGGGCACGAGGAAAATGAGGAAAAACCAAAACAGAAGCAACCTACCCAAAGCAAGCAAGCCACAGCCCAATTGTCAATGGTCGTTGGCACGCGGTATCGGCTGCTAAACCTAAATCCTGTAATTAATTAGAGCTAAGAAATTGATTAATGGGCTTAATCACAATATTAATCCTGGTGGTGGTGGTGGTATTTGGCGCAAAAACGAATATGCCGTTGCCATAATGCTTATGTCCTTCCTCGTCGCAGACGTTCTTAAATGTAAAGTCGGTTGAGCCTGCGAGACAGAGAGAAAGAGAGCCACAGAGAGAGGACCCAACAACTACTTGACCCGTTTTCTCTTCGAGTTTAATTCCTCATGCACGACGCTTTCCTTTTCCTTCCTCTCTTTCAATTTTTCAATTTCAGAGTTTCGAAGCATTCTTCTTCTTCGTGATTGTCGCTGGATCAATTGCTCTTTTATTTCGGCTTCGCAAGGTTGGCTTTTGTTTGATTGATTAATTGCTTCTGCTTTTTTGCTTCGATGTTCGTTTTGGTTTTTGGAATTTTCTTTTTGAATCAAACCCTAGTGCTCCATTGATGGAGTTATGGTTACCCTTTTGTTTGTTGGCGCTGAATTCAACTTTGTACAATCGTCTGGGTAAATGAGTTGCAGATGGTTTTCGAATCTTCTATTTCAATGTTTGTTTCTTGCGTTTTGGTGTCTGTTGCTTTTCTGAGTGACTATTTGGTCGTTACTATTTTTTGGCGCTCTGTTTTCTGTCGTTTGAGCTCTTTTGTATTTGCAATAGTCATTGAAGATCTTAGAGCGCTTTGTTTAGTTTTGTTGACAGTTTTAATGAGTTGGGCTACTTCTCAGTTCTGACTGAAGCGGGTGTTTTGTTGTTTTTAACAGCAATGTAGTCGAGTTGTCTGCTGTGTGTGTGGTGGTATGGGTATTTATGACCAAGTTTAGTATAACTCAAAACTAGATTCTCTCTGCTTTTGCAATTCTTCTGGGATGCAAATATGGTAATATTTTTATATAGATAACTTGTAATGCTGAAGACATTATCAGCCCAGAGCTGGTTCTTTTCATAGGATATGCATGAGCTTAGTGGCCCAGAGCGTTTGACTAGAAAATGATGATAAGCTGCTTTCTCCACATCACTTCCCATATGAATTGATCATGCATGTTTCTTATTTGAGTTTCTTTTTGTTATACTTGAACAATATGCAATATCAGTAATTTGTTTATTTTGATCTTTTATTTACTTCTATTGTCATCTATCTTTCTGCTCAGGATTCTGGAGTTATTCTCTGTGGGTGATTCTGGCACACTTGTGGTGTGGTTGATTTATAATAACTTGAAGCAGTGCAAGTTCATTTGATGGGATCTACTACGCCGTCTGTTGGTTTTCTAGATACTTTAAGAATGGAGAGGGTTAGGACAATTCTAACCCATACGTATCCTTATCCGCACGAACATTCCCGTCATGCTGTAATTGCTGTTGTTGTGGGTTGCCTCTTTTTTATCTCGTCCGACAACATCAATAGTCTTGTAGAAAAGTTAGACAACAATATTAAATGGTGGTCTATGTATGCATGTTTGCTGGGTTTCTTCTATTTCTTTTCGTCCCCATTTATAGGGAAGACAATCAAACCAAGCTATTCAAATTTCAGTCGGTGGTAAGTAAATTTGTTTGAATCCTATGTCAGTGCATTTGTACTTTGCAGTATCTCACATTCACATATATGTACATACCCCATACACTGAGGTATGAAGAGTCTATACGAGTTTTAACAATGGAAATTGCTTTTGTAGGTATATAGCCTGGATTTTAGTGGCGGCTGTCTATCATCTTCCTAGTTTTCAATCAATGGGAGTTGATATGAGGATGAATCTGTCTTTGGGTTTTAATGTATATGTCACTTCTGTTCTCTTTCTTCTTTTCTTCCACATTATATTTCTTGGCCTTTGGTACGTTGGTCTTGTGTCACGTGTGGCTGGAAAGAGGCCAGCAATTTTGACCATTCTCCAAAATTGTGCTGTAAGTTATAATAATACTTTTTCTACTTTCCTATCATGTTTCCAGTGTTTGTATTTACTTGGCATGTAGTACAGAAGAAACTTAAATGCTTATGCATCAACATATAAGCTTTGGATATTATTTTCATGCATTTTTTGTTCATGTAGGTTCTTAGTGTGGCCTGCTGTGTGTTTTATAGTCATTGTGGCAACCGTGCTATTTTGAGAGATAGACCACTGGAACGAAAAAACTCTTGGTTTAGTTTCTGGAAGAACGATGATAGGAACACATGGCTTTCAAAATTCCTCCGAATGAATGAGTTGAAAGATCAGGTCTGCTCATCTTGGTTTGCTCCAGTTGGGTCTGCGAGTGATTATCCACTTTTGTCCAAGTGGGTCATTTATGGTGAGGTACAGGTAGAACAACCCCAAATTTTTTTATAGTGTTCTTCTGTTGCTAGTATTTTTAGTGTTATATGCTTATTAATGTTTTCATTTCTCAGTTAGCATGCAATGGTTCATGTGCTGGTTCATCGGATGAAATCTCCCCATTATACTCATTATGGGCCACATTCATAGGCCTCTACATTGCTAATTATGTAGTGGAAAGGTCAACAGGGTAAGTGGTGAATTGTAACATGTTTTCTGTGATGATATAAACCATGACTGATTGTTATCTTTTACATTCAATGGTATCTTTTTTGATAAATAGGTGGGCTCTTACTCACCCAGTCGAAGGATATGAGAAGTCGAAGGAGAAGCAAATGAAGCCTGATTTTTTGGATATGGTTCCTTGGTATTCAGGGTATATGCTCTCTCTCTCTCTCTCTCTCTCACACACACACACACACACACACACACACACACACACACACACACCCCACCCCCCCTCCTCTTCCTTGCTGTTCTTGTATTCGGGGGAGTTGTACTCACTTTTCTGGTGAATGTATTGCAGAACATCAGCTGATTTATTCAAGACTGTCTTTGATCTCCTGGTATCAGTAACTGTCTTTGTTGGCCGCTTTGACATGCGTATGATGCAGGTAATCTCATAGTTTCATGTTGTGTAATTTCTTCATTGTATTGCTCTAGTAACTGAAACTATTTTCTCCATAGCTTTGAGATTATCCTCTTGAAATTTTCGACACTTGTCAAATTTACACTTGAAACATTTAGTTTCTTTGTATATGGTACCATTCAGGAATTTATTTATTAACTTTTCTTTCAAAGAATCCATGTATAAGTTTATTTAGTAAATCAGAAAGAAGAAAATTTTGTGTTTAACTGTCATTTGATCTTGAACCATATATGAAATAATTTTGCGGGGCTAGGTAGTTTAATAAACCTATTCTTTTTTCAACTTCCTGGCAGATACTTTTATGTTCTTTGTTGCCAATGAGCTCCCTTTTTGTTAATATTTACTTTGTCATGGACTTTGGTTTGGAATCTTAATAAAGGTCATGATGTAATTACGTATTTATGTTTCCCTCTCCAATCATTAGGCAGCAATGGACAAGGTCCATGATGGAGCTCAACAAAAGGATGTTTTATATGATAATTTTGTTGGGAAGGATGATCTGTGGTTTGACTTTATGGCTGATACTGGCGATGGTGGAAACTCATCTTATACTGTGGCTCGGCTCATTGCTCAACCTTCCATTAACATCAACCGAGATGATTCTATGCTGCACTTACCACGTGGCGACTTACTCCTGATTGGAGGGGATCTTGCGTAAGTTGAAAGTTTTTCTTTATGTTTAACAATATGGCATGAGGGATCAATTATTATATAGATATTTGTTTCTGTCGCAAAGGTGAAATGATTTCACGAGGTTTCTTCTGTGGTTTAAATGATCACCTGAAAGTATTTCATCAGTATTGCTGTCTGACATTGCATAAAACTTAATAAATTAATTTGTAAGTCTCAAATTTCCTAGCCAATAAACCCCAAATATCTGTTTCAACACCTTGGGTGAAGTTTAAGGCTAGAAACATTCTGAGCTTTGTTTTACTGGCATTCAGTGCTAGTGTAGGTTTGGTGGATTTTTGTTTTGTTTTTTTGTGGACTATGGAAACTGATGCTTAAGGTGGGAAATGTGAAGTTCATCCACAACTTCAATAAGAACTGTGACTAAACCACCACCACCAATTGCTCTGATTAAACCATATCACTGACCAGTTGAGCAATTGGTTAGCTTCTCAATTGGTGCTGTCTACTTTATGCCTTACTCATTGAAACAACTCCCTGTTAAAATTTTGATTCAGATAGTGATAATTATCTAAATACATGCATATGCCCTTGATGTTTCATTTGAATCTGAAGTTTTTGTTGATGTTTATCATCCCTTTTCTGCACATGCACATGCCCATTATGTTTCATTTGGACCTTTGTTTTTCAAGAGCACCCAACCCCTCTAATTCTAATCATTGTTTTGTTATTTAGAATTTTATCATACAGCCATTGTCTGACAAATGATATTTTATTTTGCTGAATATCTGTTATGTGTGTAATTATGTCATGGTTCTGGTTTAGGTATCCTAATCCATCAGCATTCACTTATGAAAGGCGTCTATTTTGCCCTTTTGAGTATGCTCTCCAGCCCCCTCCATGGTCTAAACAAGAGCATATAGCTGTAGATAAGCCTGAGCTACCTTGTGGTGTGTCTGAACTGAAGCAATATGATGGACCTCAGTGTTTTGTCATTCCTGGCAACCACGGTTGGCTTTTGTTCTCTCTCTCATCCTTGACACCCCCCCTCCCTTTCCAAAAAAAAAAAGAGGAGAGAATTTGATAAAAGCTAGAGTGTTAATATAGGTGTAGTAAATATTCATTCTTTCTTCTTGCCATTACAGATTGGTTTGATGGACTTCATACATTCATGAGGTATATATGCCATAAAAGCTGGTTGGGTGGGTGGTTTATGCCTCAAAAGAAGAGTTATTTCGCTCTGCAACTCCCACAAAGATGGTGGGTATTTGGTTTTGATCTCGCACTCCACGGTGATATTGATGTGTACCAATTCAAATTCTTTACAGAACTAGTAAAGAACAAGGTATTTCTAAGTTTGCTTTTCTTTTATTTTTTATTTTTTTTAGGTTTCATCTTCTTTTTATAGATATGGTTCCCTTAAAATGGCCATGGTGTGTTAAGTTATGCTATATTTTCTGAGTAGTTTCTTTGGTCCTTTGCCTTTTATTTTAAATTTTTGGAGTTGTGAATAATTGGACCCAAAATTGTAAACAGGGCACTTTTGATTGTTACTAAGGTTGACATTACACAAGCACAACATTGGCTGGGGATGAGACTGATGTTTCTCTTTTTCAAATAGTGAACTGGACAGAATTCCACTAGACTTGTTATGAATTCATATCTATTTCCCCTGTTTATAAAAATAGAAATGTTGTATAGAATTGAGGGTTTTGCTGATGTGACAGCTAGACCTGTGTTTGATGCATGTAAACCTATATATAGGGCTTCGCCTATATATGCTTACGATGAATGATGTTAAGCTTCTTACTTGTTTGCTTATCCCAATTTTCCAAGTTCCAAGCTTTTTCTGATTGTAGTTAACATTCTCATCTCATCATGTTATTCTAGGTCAGAGATGATGACTCTGTAATTATCATGACACACGAACCAAACTGGCTTCTTGATTGGTACTGGAATGATGTTTCTGGAAAGAATGTTGCGCACCTGATATGCGATTATCTAAAAGGGAGATGTAAGCTTCGAGTGGCTGGAGATTTGCATCATTATATGCGTCATTCATTTGTTAAAACGGAGGACCCAGTTCATGTGCAACATTTACTTGTAAATGGTTGTGGTGGGGCTTTTCTACATCCCACCCACACCTTTAGTAATTTTAAGAAATTTTATGGAGCTTCTTATGAGAGCAAAGCTGCTTATCCTTCATTTGAAGATTCAAGCAGGGCAAGTTTCGGTTTCAAAGTTTTGTAATTTCATTGTCTGTCAGGGTGTCTATAGAAAGTTCACTTGTTTATTTATTTCCTCTCAACTCTTGGTTCTAATGAGTCTTTTTTTTTTTTTGGTCCATATGCAGATTGCTTTAGGAAATATTTTAAAGTTTCGAAAGAAGAACTGGCAATTTGATTTTATTGGTGGCATTATATACTTCCTATTGGTCTTTTCTATGTTTCCACAGGTGAGTCTTTGATTGATTCTTTGCTATTATTTGATGATAGTTACCCTGGCTTTGCATTACTTTGTCTCTCTCTGGAATTGAGATAATGTGTACCGTACCAATCTTTGATATCCTAGTCCTTTTGCTTTCCTCAGAGCGTGCAAAATTGTTTACCATTCGTTTATTGGGTAATGTGATTATACTCTGTTATTGCGAGATGACAACTCTAATTTGCCTTTTTGTTTTTGTAGTGTAAGCTTGATCATATCCTGCGAGATGATTCATTTTCTGGCCACATGGGGTCTTTCTTTGGAACAGTGTGGAATGCTTTTGTATACATGCTGGGGCAGTCTTATGTATCTGTAGCAGGTGCTGTGGTATTGCTAATTGTAGCAATTATATTTGTCCCCTCTAAAGTGTCTCGGAAGAAACGATTGATGATTGGAGTTCTTCATGTGTCTGCACACCTGGCTGCAGCACTGATTCTTATGTTACTGTTGGAACTGGGTGTTGAGATGTGTATCCAGCATAAACTACTGGGAACTTCAGGTCAGCTTTTAGTCTCTTGTTTACCATTTTCAAGACCTACATGAACAGAGAAGAAGCACACCTTTCTCATCCTGTATACTAATGTGATTTATGATCTTGGCAGTTATTCTGTCCTTGCCTGTTATATTTGTTCATCTATTATTTTAACTTTCAGATAATTCAATCATTTTTGTTTCTGTTGAGAATTTCCTAAAAAGATAGCCATACGACATTGGGATACAATGTATATGATGGTGTAAGCATGGGTCTGACCAAAATGTTAATGGTAGGAGGGAAAATATGCAAATTATGTTGTTGGATTGTATGTTGTATGATGTTGAAAATTTTAATTTTCAGGCTATCATACTTTATATCAGTGGTACCGATCGGTGGAGAGTGAGCACTTTCCAGATCCAACTGGCCTTCGAGCTCGAATAGAACAATGGACTTTTGGCCTTTATCCAGCATGCATCAAGTATTTCATGTCTGCATTTGATGTTCCAGAGGTATGGAAAGCTCTTTTGCAAACTTATTTTTACTCTTCTTTGTTGCATTCTGACGATGAAGAAATCTTATCAGGTTATGGCTGTCACCCGAAACAATATATGCAAGAATGGGATGGAATCACTATCTAGAGCGGGTGCCATAATCTATTATGCTTCCGTCTTCCTTTATTTCTGGGTGTTCTCAACTCCTGTAGTTTCTTTAGTATTTGGAAGTTACTTATATATCTGCATTAACTGGCTTCACATACACTTTGATGAAGCCTTCTCCTCCCTCCGAATTGCTAATTACAAGTCATTCACCCGATTCCACATCGGAAGTAACGGTGATCTTGACGTCTACACTCTTGCAGTTGATAAGGTAAGAATGTGATGCGTGTTCAATTTCAAGTGCCGTATTTGGGACTTCTAAGAGTTTAAATCTAATTAAAACATGCAGGTCCCCAAAGAGTGGAAGCTAGACCCTGAATGGGATAGCGAGGATAGGAAGCCAAGACAGCCACAACAAATGAGCCACCATAGAAAGTTTCCTAGCAAGTGGAGTGCAGCTGCTGCTCAACAGGATCCGTTAAATACCGTTAAAATTGTTGATCACTTTGTTATTCGACAAACAGATAAAACTGTTAATGGAGCAAGCGATGGATCAGTAATCAGCTGATCTGGGCTTGTGTTCTATCTGTAACATTATTGTAGTTCCCTTCGTTTAGATAGCAATGAAAGAAAAGAAAGAAAAAAAAAAGTTTGTATGTTAAGATTTAGTTTGTTTTAGTTGCCAGATTTGTACAGAAAATTGGTAATGCGAATTTGGAGTTTCAGATTCTCTCAGATTAGAAGAAAAAAGAAAATTCAAATTTTCTCCAATTGTACTGGAGAGACCAAGGAGGGCAAAGCAATTGAATTTACACAATCCAATCAATTAATATAAATTTACTTTAATATAATGAATTTACAAAAAAATTCTGCTGACAAATATACAAAGAAAAAAGAATTCAATAAACAAAATTTTTGAGATGGGAAAGTTTGGAGAATTGTGAAATGAAGTGGGTTATGTACATAAACTCTGCTGACAATCTCTTCTCAAGTGAAATGAATTAGTGCAGATTGTGGTGAAGAATGCAGTTGATAGTCTGCATGGAGGAAAGTCTCGTACGATGTGCCTTTGAGTGTTTTCTCAACAGTTTCCCAGTTCTCAACTTGGTTTGATAACGGCGTCGTATGGATCTTAACCTGACGGCTCTTGAGCTCTCTGTGGGGCAACCTAAGGAAGTCTTGAACCTCATTAAGTTTCTGCAAAAAATAAAACATTTGTATTATCAATGATTAAAGCGTATTTATTTTATATGTAACACATAATAAACAAAAGGGTAACTTACAGTGCGGTTGTTGAGAACGTCCTCGTAGTAAACAACAATATGGCGAGTGGCGTTGAAGTATTCTACAGCTTTGGCAGCTGCCTCTTCATCTTGAGCAAGATCTCGAATTAGTAATGTCGCATTTATCTTGGGTTTGTATTTTGCTAGTATTTCAGCCTGCAATTTAATTTAATTTATTTGTTAGGACTCGGGATGATATGAGAGAGAGAGAGAGAGAGAGAGAGAGAGAGAGAGAGAGAGTGTTGAAACCTCCAATGGAGAATGGACATGAGACTTGTGCGTCCCATTGAGTGGCTTAGCATCTTTATCATAGGAATTTGCAAGTACAGAAATCATTCTGCGGAGCAAGTTCCTTCTGAAGAGGAATATTGCAGACACTCCTTTTTTCTTGAAGTACTTCAATATCTCTTCATGATTCTCCATCAAACCCTACACCAAGATATATACATATAATTTTAAGCTCCTATATCATATCTAGAAACATACATGCGTGAGTGGTTGTTAGCTGTTGATGAAAGTTAGTTGATCCTACAATCCATCAACAATTCACCTCCACCTACTTGCTACAGTGGTTGTCCAAAGCATTATCAATTAAAATCAACTAACCTGATTAAGCATCCATTTGAATCCCACAGCAGCATTACACTCATTCTTGGAAGCACTACTAAACCAGTCCAGATTATAAACTTTATCCATGTTCTTCAAGATTGAAGATACATTAAGCCTCCTATCCCGGACCGAAAATATTTCCCCATTTGAACTTACATTAATGTGACTATTCAACAACGTTTCAAACCATCCACTCCCAGATCTCTGCATTGACAATATGGCAAAGTACCGTACTGGATTGCAGGCACATTCCTTCCTGTAATTACAGCATCAATTTAAAAAAAACCATCTTTTTTGGCAATTTTGTAATTAATTAGTTGAAACCATCACCATGCACATAACTTCAAACACAAATTACCTTTTGAATGTTTGAGGTTTTGGGTAATGAACATAGCCGATTTCGGATTTCTCAAGATCAGGAACTTGACAAGATTGATTAATTTGGTTTTGGTGATTAATGGCTATGATGTTCAAGAATTTGGTCTTGGTGTGAGTGTTTATTTGCTTCAAACAAACTAAGCAAATGTAAACTCCACAAACCATTGCAAAAAGTAGAACTACCATCCTCAGTATCAGTGGAGATTTCTTGGGAGCTTTGATGACAACTGTATCCTGTAATTAAGAAAGAAAAAAAAAATGCATGACAAATGATAAGTGTGAAGTTAATTAGTTGACGAAAGAAATTAACAGTAACAGTGATAGCAGAGCATACTGTGGTGGCTTCCATCTAAGCTCCCCCATCAAAGAAGGGAAAAGAAAAGAAGAAATAACGGCTTAAATGGGATTTTGGTGGTTTTTTTTCCTACTAATTTCTGTTGGTATATTTTGAGAAAAAGAAGGCAAAAGAAGTGGTCGGAGCTTGAAAAGATCAGATTGGAACATTCACGCATAATGTTACAGACAAGTGTGATTTATACCAATGAGAGTGTATAATATTTGCACTAATTAAATCAAAATAAAATTCCAAAAAAAATATATATATTTGGATGATAAAGTGACAGAGAGGGAGCTAGCTACACACACACGCACACACATATATATACAGAGTGACCAATATAACCCTACGGACCTTGTTGAAGAAACAGATTTCTTCTTCATCCATTCTGTGAAGAGAAGAAAGATAAATCGGCATTGAGTAGGCTTCGTCGTCTTCGTCCCACACACACACACTCTGTCTCTCTCTGTCTCTGTCTACGTCTCTCTCACAACTTCAGAAGTGGAGTTTGAATTTGGGAGAGAGTAAGGTGGTGGGAAGAAGAGAAGAACAGAAAAGAAAGGTGTGCCTGTTACGTTATGTCCTGTTTTTAAGCTTCTCCTCGTGAAAAACGACAACATTTACAACACAGCACGCTCTTTCCCTTCCTTCTCTTAGCTTCAAGTTTTAATGGTACTTTTATATTATTTTTCTGTATGTGAGTTTCAATACCAGTTGGTGTTGAGTTGTAGCTCAATTAAGGAAAGAAAATACAGTTGTAGTAACTTGGTTCCTTGTTGGCTTTGCTTACTTAAACGAGAGTTGGAAAGTATTTTCATTAGAGAATATTTCTCTTATTCTAGTTGCTTTATTTAGATTCATCTCTTTTTTTCGTTTTCTCGTTCTCGTTAAAGTGTTTACTAATTGTGATGAATTGGACTAATCAATTTATTCTATAAAAATGGGAAAACGATTTTGCATGCTTGGCACACACATAACTTCATATCTTAATTTTTAAATTAGAAAAATGAGATTCGAATTTTTGACCACTTCCAAATAGTTGTATATAGTAATGTAACACTTAAAAGTTAGACCACCAAGCAGGACGGGTTTGAATAGTTTGATGGGAGCATGATTCATGGTTGTCGGTTGACATGTTTTTGAGGGGTTGAAATCTGTCCCACAGTTGCATTGTTTCTCGTGGATTTAGTAGAAAAAATAATTTAGATACCATGTGCGGCTCATGAAATTTTGAACCCTAGTGTGAGAGATTGTGCATGCTACTTATTAATACACAAGAACAATTAATGCAAATAGAATATGATAATTCTACTTATTCTAGCTAATGAACTATAATATTATTGTTGTTGAGGAGGCTAAGAAGATCAAACCAACAAGGATTTATTTGTTGATAAGCTGATCTGGGATACGTTCTTGGGCTCTACAGACTACAACTTATCGATTAATTTATGATATATTTACTGATTCGTAATTGGAATTAAAATAAAGAGTTGGATTTCAATTACGGATTACTCCTGTGTTTACTTCACATGGAGAAATGAAAATGCAAATGGACTCATACAAAATCAGGAATTCAATTCCCGATTTTGAAGAAATTGGACTCTTAGATGAGAGGTGTTATTCTAATTCTTGAAGAACTAACTCATCATGAATCTATTTTTTTTATCCATTATATCCTCACACAATTTTTAAAATTCCAAATTTATCATATACTTTAACGCAACAACAAGGACATTTTAGTAATTAAACTAATTTCAATTCTAATTAATAAGAATTTAGTAAACAATTTATAAGGAATCAGTACCACTCATACACCAATTCCATATAATTTAATAAACAACTTCAATAAAAATTCAAATTCTAACTCTCCTCAATTCAACTCCTCCACAATTCAATTCCTTCTCACATATAAATTACCTTGTTTGACTTAATTGTTTCTTTCCCACTTTACCTAGATTCTAAATTGATCTAAGCACGTGCTCATAGTCTCATAGTCAACAGTAGAGGGTTTTTTTTTAGTTCTTTTATTTTATAAATCTGATAACAGTAGATAATTTGTCTAAAGAATTAAACAAAACTGAAAAAAGGGAACAAAAATTATAAAGAAAGAGTATAGTAATGCAGCTGGCTCGGGTTTGGTGACTTATGTCAGGTCATGGCCAAGAAACCAATATGTAAATCCATTGAGACGACACAGATCAATAAAATAAATAAAAAATCAATTCATTGAGTTGTTCATCAATATTCTTGCTTGTAAATGCAGAATGCAAATCATTATGGCTCAACTTTTCCAAAGATCATCCCTACACTAAGACATTACAAGGAATTCAAAATCTGAAACCATAAAAAGAATCTGCTTCTTGGGCTCAGTGCAGCCCTTCTTCTGAAGACAAGTTCACAACAAGAAGCGTTGTCTCTATATTAGTGATGCACTGATGCGATGTTGTTCATGAACTACAAGCCGGCTGTCTTAATTCTGGTGAACAAACCACCTCACCTTCTATACAAAAACGAGCCCACCACAATAGAACCATGCTTCCTGGTACTCAGAGCAGAAAACCGCCCTCGGTGATGATGTACGCTCTGAAACGAAGGCACCAGAAAATGTATGGCAAAATTTAGCAACCAATGTTCAGACCAGAGCTCTTAATTCAGAGAGGAACTCAAAAAAGGAAGGGAAAAAAAAACAAAAACAAAAACAAAAAATGAAATTCAGCCTTACCAATAACCGACCTCCTGAGCTGTTGATTTGAGATTACTTGAGCTCTAAGATGATCAAACGAACTATCTGCCCCAAATACCGGAATGACTTCGATGTTTCTCTTAAGCATTTGTTTTTGTCATCTCGAGTCCAGTGCTTTAATCACAAAACAAAAATTTCCAAAAGTTTAAGAAGAAGTAACCCAATTAAGAACTCAAGCACAGTGAGAACAAATGGCATCTCAGAAATTTACCACTCCAAGCTTGTTGAGCTTCTCACGAACACCTTTCAGTAACTCTTGAACATCCCCTTCCCATGTGTAAAATCCCAACTCCCTTCCTTCCAGGAGCTTCTCAGATACCTAAAATCACCAATTCCAGCATCCAAATAAAAATATCTATTAGTCAGTTCATTTGGTCATAGCAAAAACCCACAAAAAACTTCAATCTTTTCCACATACAAGTTCCATGGTTTAAGGAAATGGGCTCAAACTAGACAGTGACTTGAGCAACACCACCTCAGACTTCAGAACAATTAATATAAAGTTGAAGACTTTGAAGCATATGGGCAAGAGTTAAAATACTAAAAACTCAAAAAGTACCTACCTGTCTTGCAATGACCTGACCACCAGCTATATGTGAAAAGTAGATATTGTAGAAATGGCAGAGGAACAATGGAGCAGAATTGTCTGCAAGCTCCTCCAAATACTTGGCATAAGAAACTCCTGGGCCACTGGGTTCTGGAATCACCATACCCTGTTGTCTAAACCACTCAAGATCTTCAGAAAGACCCTCTGACCTTTCCAATCCAGTCTTCCTGAAATAGGCATCTACAATTGAAAAACACACAATTCCCTTTTAAAAAGACGATAACTTTATGAAGATGAAATCAATCAAATACACACAAAAGAAAGAGACTGACAAGCAACGTCGTTTGAGTCATCCACAATGCGCTCGACGGTGTCAAAGACGAGCTTGCTGTCCACCAAGTACTTGAGGAACCCTTCCATACTGGGCCGCCAAGTCTCCGCCTCACCCCCATCACCATCAACATCTGATTCTGAACTATTGTTCTCTTCGGGGGCATTATCGTCATTATCACCGTCATCGTCGTCGTCTTCCTCAGACTGAGTGTCGTTGTCGTTCAATTTCTTGCCGTTGATGTTACGGAGCCTCATGGCGACGAACCTCATCTCCTCAGTGATGCCTTTGCTTTCTCCCGGGTACTGCTTCCTGTACCTCATCCTCCTCCTTACCACCGGCGGAGCCGTACCGGTGCTAGCCGTCGAAATTGGCGGCGGAGGCGTAGACATGGGGGCGGGGGTGCTCGAGCCAGAGCAACAGAGCGGCAGGGCTCGACGACCGTTTCTCGTTGAAATTGTTGAGGGCTTCAACGAATGAAGCGGTGAAAAGACGGCGTAAGCCATTGATGCTGAGACCGATTTCACCATTAACGACATCGTTGCACACATTGCGTTGCAGAATGCAGAGTTCGTTTTGTAGTGTCACAGACACAGACTCACCTTTTTTATTTAATTTAATTATTTTGAATAAATAGTATAGCCGCGCGGCTATACTGTTTAAATATAATTTATAAAGAGTATAGCCCCCGGCTATACTAGGGCCTCTTCCCCCCCCCTCTCCCCCCTCCATAAGAGTAGTTTAGAGCATTATCCATTACCATTAATCATTACCCTTGTCTCTATTATCCCTTTTTAATTTTCTATTTTTTTAGAGTTATTACTCGTATAAAAAATTTAGCATTTTTCTGTTTAATACTTGTATTATACACGTACGTATATATTTTTTAATAATATTTTTGTTTTTTGTACACGTCTTAAAAACTCATTAAAATACACATTTTAAGATGCAAACATACAATACACATATTGTACACGTACCTAATGTACTAAACTCTTGCAAACCACAGTTAAAACATTTCTTTCTTTTTTAAATGTTTGGTGCTTAAATATATATGATCCACCAAATTATCCCGAAGGACTCTACTTTCTTTGAAATTTTTTTTTATCTGACTTGTTTTTATAAAATATATTGCCTTTTGAGTACCAACTACTTTTTTTTTTCACTGTTTGAGCTATTCATCCTTCTTTCCATAACTTATAGTAATTTAGGGTAATTTACAATAAAAATTGTTCACTAGTATAACAATTTGAGAGTACATACATGATGATACAACATCTTTGTCATGAAGCTAGCTACTCTACAAAGTATATTAACAATGTAAAATGAGTACACCAAGAATAATGGTTAAAGATTGACAACTTGTGAAGGTGGAGATTCTGGATGATAATGTACAAAAGAATCCGCCCTATCTGCTTCTGTTGGATGACAATTGACAATTCTAGTGTACATAAACAACTCCGCTAATTGATCAAAGCGGGTTAGAATGGTTTCTGATATACAGAATGCCTGGCTAACTCTCACATGTCAAAAATATGCTTTTAGTTCTGTTTCTACCCAGGTGCGACTCGGTGTGGCGACACCTGACCAGACCCACATTCGATACAAAAAAACACCGGTGAGGTCTGGTTTCGGAATTTGGATGATTCTTGAACACAATTTCTGAGGCATGCTTTCTTTACACTATTGTCTCTTGTATTTGGCTTTCAGCTTCCACAAGAACCCTAGTATCTCTGTATACGAGGGATCAGTGCGGCTGAGTGGTTTGCAAGAGTTTATATGATCCGTTGAGTCTAATACCTGTTCCAAAATTACAAAATTAACGACAAAAATGAAACAGACATGTAGAATATGGAACAGTTACTGTTGGAAGAAAGTTAGTCTATACACCTAAACTAATCTCATTCATGTCTCATTTCAATGCTTTAGCTCATTATACATAATTTTTCGGAAAATGATCTCATCTTTTTTGAAGTGATTTATAGTTGTCCACAATCATACTTACAACGAGTTCACCGAATCCGGGATATGCTGATTCAATTGGTACAATTTCCATTCGGAAGGCCCATCCTCCATAACCTTCAACAATTGGAGTTACCTTGGTCTGCAAAAAGAGTTACTGCCTAATTATCAAGCTCACAAAGACACACATTGACACAAAGCACAGCTACATTACTTTGGACTACCTCACAGAAACTGAGGACATCAAGCAGCCCCTTCTTGTGAAGGAGGCGGATATAGTCATTAAGCTCTACTAATCTTGGAGACCCACTTCTTAGCTCTCCTATCTGAGAAACATCAACAAGCAATTAACATTAATACGATAAGAATTGCAGGTTGTAAATATTGAGAACCAACGATTTGGTTAAAACTTCTTGGTTGTAAAGATCATGTACTAACAGTTGGTGCTGGACGAAACACCAGTCCCATCCTCCAAGGCATGTCTGCAAGTTTGCTTCCAAAATGTGGGCAGCTATAGAAAACCTGAAACCAGCATAAAACACCAGAGTTATTATATAAAAATGATAGTTAATAAGCAAGAAAAGAACTGCAGAGTAAGTGAAATATTTAATTATATAGTGTCACTTACAACTCCTTTGGTGTTTTTCACAAGGTTATCGAGATTATCTGATTTTGCTTTGTGCAGCATCTGCTTAACAACCAGACCTCCCATGCTGCAAAGAAGAGAAAGCTGGTACATTATTGCATTAAAATATAACTCCCTATAAAATAAATTCTCTAAAAACTTAGTAATAAAAAAGATGCTGTGAACTATAAACAAACTTCAAGTCATGTTTCCTCCATACCCTTTTTAACAAAAAATAAAAAATAAAAAATCAAAACCCGACACCTGCTCAACTTTTGACCACCTTGTATAATCTACTCATGAAACTCATAGCTAGAGAATAAATGCCAGTTCAAATTCCCAACCCCTTGCGAATGGCTACCATAAAATAACTAATCCCAGCCCCATTACATAAAAG
Source organism: Prunus persica (assembly GCF_000346465.2). Taxonomy (NCBI): domain Eukaryota; kingdom Viridiplantae; phylum Streptophyta; class Magnoliopsida; order Rosales; family Rosaceae; genus Prunus; species Prunus persica. The sequence continues at coordinate 37,411,294 of NC_034009.1, read as the reverse complement.
GGTCACATAGTATGGCAAACAAATAATAGAATAAATTGGAGAACATCTTGAAGGATGAACTGCCGACGCCTATCTGAAAGCAAGACCAAGCACATAGTAGAGCATGCCAAAATAAAGAATAATATTGTGTTATTTACGGCAATAAACTTTGAAGGGGAGAAATGGAAGACAATTGTAAAAGATTATATCCTTGGATTGTAAGACTCTGTAGCATGCATAACTGCATTTGGTGTTTGCCGGAAAGCTTATTTAAAATTAAAATATTTCCAGCAGCACCTGCTTCTTTTAGTTTTCATTTTTTTGGGGATAGCGAAAAACTTTATCTCAGACATCCTTAAATCAGTCAAAGGCTAGAACCCAAAACTGAAAAGAAGATGCAACAGATTCATGAAAAGACGAGTATCATCTAAACCACATACAAAACTGAAAAAATATGATGACCAATGTATGAGAAAACCAAAATTGACACACAAGCAGCGACAGGTTCATGCACGCACAAGCAACACTTTACAGACCTGTGAGTCACGAAAACAACAGGGCGATTCCCAATACCTGCAGAAACAAGCTTCTCTAACAGCATCGAGCTAACTTCCTGCACAATTTAAAAACAAAACATGATAATGGGAAATTGCAAAAGCCGAATAACATCTACACCAGTTGATTACTATTGTTGACCCATCCATATATGATTGCCCAAAATTAACTTGTAGCATAAAACCATACAAATGAATAAACTCCTTAACTCCTAGGAATGAACAGAATGCCATTAACACCTTATAGAAATCCTCAATTGTCAGCCAAAAGCACTGACCTGAAGAGGCAGGCTAGCGCCAGACCATTGTGTTAGATTTGTCTGCATAAAACATTCAAACTAAGAGTTAGATGCCAATGAGGGGACCAGCCTACAAAAGAAACAAAAACCATTGGACCTTCCAAGGGATAGGATGAAGTGTATGGGGAGGCAACCAGTCATTTTAAATTCTTAGAAAACAAAACATTTTATACAACTATCACCAGAACAAACCTTGTACTTAAGGCTAAACATACGAGCTTGAGGGAAGTCAGCTGAAAGCCATTCACCTGGCCAGAATGTTCCAAGCTTTCCTGCTTCCTGATCAATCTTCTCTACTAAGCCAGATTTAGTGGATGACTTATCCTCGGAGATGCGCCAAGTCTTATATGGCCCTCCACGGAGGCCATGGACAAAAACAACATCCAGAAGAGGAGGCTCCCTTGTGCCTGCACCACTGTGAGATGCATCCACAGAACTGGATATGTTAACATCATTTGAAAATCTGGGGACAGACCTATCCTCACTGTCAAGAGAACTAGCTTCATCCGAAGAGGATGCATCCATTTGAACAGTGTGTTGATCGTTATTTTCAGGACAAGTCCAATGGGGTAGTTCAGGATTAATTAAAAATATCATGTCATCATACCGGGGACAATTTTTGTTTCCATTTGCAATACCGGCATCAGGAATGTCATCATTTGCAGAATCTCTATTAATTTGGCGACCACAAAATAAATTTATAAGTGTTGCTCTAGCATAACTTTGTGTTTTGAGATCACTGCAACCTGAGATCTCACCGTTAGCACAATCCTCAAGCCATTTACACCAAGTTTCATCTGCTATGATGATTTTCTGGACTTTCGGAAGTTGAGAGAGGATAGTTAACAGCCTAGCTGCATGCCTGCGGATGTGAGCTGTAGGTGGAACCCGGACACTAGATGGATCATTACTTTCTGAAATAGATGATTCTCCAGGAACATTTGAGGGTCGCTCTTGTGCCTCAAGCGTCTTAGAAGCATCATACACTTCTATGGCAGCAAGTTTCTCATAATCATCACGTAACAAAAACCGTCTCAACAAACATAAAACCCCAAAATCTGTTATTTTCTCCTGACATAAAGAATCATCAGCACAAACTTCAGTCAGTGCTTTGATTCCCTTCAGGGTTGCCTTTGCAGAATCTGCCACATTAACCTTAGGCACACTATCTTTCTTTAGAGTTTTAAATGTCCCAGAAAAAGGTTCCATGGAAAGAAGATCTGCCAGTGGAAATGTATCAACAGAATTGGTGGTTGTTCCAAGCGCATTTCCTGCTAGATTAACAACAGCTGCCACTAACTGGTTAGTACTCTGCGAAGCGGAAAGCATGTTCGCCTGATCAATTTGAGTCTGCAAAAGTTACTTAGCCTCGTGAATTGTGGAAAAGAAATTAATGTCAACTGCACATTCTAAACGCAACTAGAAGGAAGATATTAGACTTGGAATGGTGTAAGGATAAAGAAAAATTGGATACAACATTCTAAAAGGTACAAAAGAATAATGGGAAAGGGAAAAAAGTATCCTGACCTTCACTTTGACAGAACTAGGCTGAGTGGTTCCTTTAGTTGATGATGCCTTTTTGGAAGCCATAATTTCTGTAAGCAGAATAGCTAACCATCCTTGAGAAATCGGTACAGAATATGGTCCATAGTCTTCGAGAATGCGAGAAAGGATTCTTATAGCTGACAAACGTATAGTGTCAGAGGACGATTTTCCAAAAACCCAAGGTAGCAATACAGCAGACCACCTTTGACCCTCTTCAAGAGGTAAATTCAAGTCCCCAGTACAAAGCAATTCCAATGCTTTTGCTAATGTTTCTTGCACATGATTATGCTTCATAGTTCGCTTAGCAGTGTCTCTCAATGGATGAAGACCCTTTTCCATAACTATCTTTTGTGCTCCCGGGCTTTTCTCAACAGAAACCAAGAATGCTGACAAAGCCACCCGAGCCAAAGGAATGTCTTCATTTTTAGTTGCCTGAGATGCAGTAGAAAGAAGACTGGAACTCCAATCAGAAACAGAATCACTCAAAGGTAGATTCTGATCCTCTAATAGCAAGCGAGCCACCAAACTCCCATGCCATTTTACTGATCTCTCAGGCGCCATTAAAGCAGTCATGACAGCTTGCCCATCTGCATCCAATTCCTGTATGCGTGATCTATTCACATCTGATGCCATCGCCCAGTTAGCCAATGCCCATGCAGCAAAAGGAACAGCAACATGTTGACAATTCAAATCATCCCAGAGCCCAGGAACAACAGCAGAAGACAAATTGCTTTGTGCTAGTGAACTGTCATGCTTATTTTGCAGGAGAAGACTTTGTGTAGTAAGCCTTGTTAATCCCAAATCACTAGTATCAGAACTCCCCAGCTTCACAACGGGATGTGTTCTTGATAGGCCTAAAACTGATGTACCCCCAAGAACCTTAATACCAATCCCTTTTATTCCACTGTCACCGTCTTCATCATCTTCATTTTCATGTGACTCATCCAAACACATGCCACCGTCTTCAATAACTTCAATGGCAGCTGCTATATCCCGTGTTTCAGCATTCCCTGACAGGGATGGCTTAAAAGACACCTTTTCTATACTATCACAGTTGGATGTGACGATATCCATAATGGCAGCTACAAGCATGCTCCTGCCTTTCAAATTTTCAGAAACATCGAGTGAACTATGTCTTGAACGCTGCTCCCATAGAAATTCCATTGGTTAATGGTAAAACAAGACCAAATGCATCAACAAACTCAGTTGTGAAGCTTGAATGATGTTAAAAGAAAAATAAATAAAAATCATAGCCATACTCATTGGAAATTGCCTCAGAGCATATTTATATCTAAAGCATACGAATTGTCTTTATCACCATGAAAACAAACTCAATGGAAAAAACGCAAATGCTAAAATCAAAGCCTTATAGGTTCAGTTGTGAAGCTTGAATGATGGTAAAAGGAAGGAAAAAAAAAAAAAGCCATATTCATTGGAAATTGCCTCAGAGCAAGTTTCTATCTAAAGCATACGAATTGTCTTTATCACCTTGAAAACAAACTCAACGGCAAAAACGCAAACGCAAAAATCAACGCTTTATAGGTTCAGTGCGAATTTTCCCTAATCCCAATAATTCAACTCTCCAATATTCAGTTAATTGATTGTCCATAACTTGCAAATGAAATTCCAGAGACGAACCGAGAAAGCTCACCTTTTTAGACGGCTGAGGCTGGCACGAGAAAATGAACCTCAAGAGATTAGGAACAGCGCCAGGCCTGCCGAGCACGGCTGGGGACACATTAGGATCGGCGATCAAGAAGGCGAGAGCCCTGGCCGACTCGGCCTGGGTCCCACACCCATCTCTCGGGACCGCCACCGACTCGAGCAGCCAATCAACAACGGCGCCACCTCCAGCCCCAACAATGGCGGCCCTGCGGCTGGCATTGGCAGCGGCGATGTCCGCAAGGAGAGCTGCAACACGAAGCTCGAAGCCAGAGCGGACCTCGTGGTTGGCAGAGGACAAGACGGAGCTGAGAGAGTGCCAGAGGACGGAGGCGGCGACGCCCGTCTGTTTGGCGTGATGGAGAAGTCTTCTGAAGGACTCGGTGGATTTGAGGACGGCGTGTCGGAGGCTGTCGTAGAGAGGGTTGGACGGCTTGTCGTCGGAGTCGGTGGCGACGACGACGTACGAGGCGATCAGGGCGGAGGCAAATGTGGCGGAGAGGGCGATGGTGGCGGTGCGAGGGAGAGTTGAGGCGTTGGGGAGAGGAGAGAGAGGGTTTAAGCGGCGGTGGAGGATTGGCAGTGGCTGTGTGACTTGATTGGAATTTTGGAGATTGTTGAGGGGTTCGTTGGGGTTTCCGGAAGCGGAAGAGGAAAATGAAGGGCCATGATTATGGCGACGACGGTGATGAGGGAAGAGGTAGTGGCAGTAGCGACGGGTTCTGTAACAGAGGCGGAGGATCATTTTGGAATTGTGGATTGGGGATTCTGGGGAATGTTTAGGTCTGTATGGGGGAAAAGAAAAGAAAAGAAAAAAAAAATCAAGAGAAAAAAAGATTGAAGAGAAGAGTGAAGCTGGGAGGAGGGGGGCTTTCCATGGCGGGAGGAAATTTGGCGATTTATACGGAAAGTGTGAGTATAAAAAAGGAGTTGGGAGACGGTAAGAAGGGTCTACAAATGACGAATTTCTTGGGGGATATACGAACCTCTACCTCAATTAACGGTATGGGCCTCAAAATTGGGCCTCAAAAAATTAGGCCTCAAAATTGGGCCTGGTCTAGGCCCAGCCCAGTTGAGTGAAGAACCTGTGCACGTTTTTGGCTGGTAGATGGAGCCTGGCCTGGCCTGGCCCAGTTTCGACAATATCGCTGACCGTAGCAAAATTTTACGCCCCAAGTTTATGGTCCCCAAGTAATTGAATGTTGGTAACAGAAAGAGAGAGAGAGAGAGAGAGAGAGAGTCGGGGAATTTTATGTATATATTTACTGGCAGAAGAATAGTTTGTGATGTATCAAACCCTTTGCGGTTCAAGTAAGCTTGATCGACCAAGTCATATTAAAATTGGACAAGTTCTGTTGTGGATCATGTGTAAGAAGAAGTTGTGACATGGCGATCAATGGGTCAAGCGGATTGTTGAATTGGCTTTTGGCATATATATGACCAATTGGTTGACGAAAAGAATACTCAAGAGATTTGTATTTCTATCTTTTTGTTTGTGTTGTTGAATGAATAAAAAAAGGCGGCACGATTCAATGATTATTTTCCCTGCCGATAATTGGAAATCACAATATTCTATAATTTTTTAATTAAAGTCATTTGTTGAATTTCGCTTCAGTTTCATGTTTATCCGTTGTTATATTAATTTAATGGTCCCAAATCTCTACCCAAGTCAATATCTCATGCAGAAAGAACTCTTCATAATACGCAAGAGCCTCAAGGATACAGGAGCTGAATTTTCTTGTGTTACACATGCCTATATACAAAGTCTGATTAGAACTAAATTAATTATGATTAACACGGTTGATTAGCTGAGCTGACGGATCATCATCGATTCATCTTCAACGTTATGGACTTCTGTTGTTTCCTGGAAGATGCGTAATTATGCACCAGCAAGTTAAGTATTAGAGGCTATAAATAGCAACACTAAATCTCCAAAAGGGGAACTCAGAACCAACCCAACAACTACCTATTCTTTGATTTGTTCTCTTAAGTCTTCTCATTAGCTTACAAACTTCATCCATCAGAAACCTCTCTTTCTCTCTCTCTCTCTCTCTCATCTCATGGAAAGAACCGACAGTATCGTAGTTCCCCCAAGATATGGAAAGATGATCACAATTCTCAGCATCGATGGCGGCGGCATAAGAGGGCTTATCCCCGCAACCATCCTCTCTTTCCTCGAATCCGAACTTCAGGTATTATATTATTCTTCATTTTTTCAGGTTTAGTGTCACTTCTCTTCAGTTTGTTCGAAGATGTCTAAAACTCAAATCTCTTTTCCTTCAGGTATTTATATTAATGTTTTTTATGTTTTGCAGAAGCTGGACGGTGAGGATGCAAGAATCGCCGACTACTTTGATGTGGTTGCAGGAACAAGCACAGGTGGTCTTGTGACGGCCATGCTCACAACCCCAAATGAGAATGACCGCCCACTGTTTTCTGCCAAAGATATTAGCGACTTTTACATGAATCACTGCCCTAAAATCTTCCCCCAAAAGAAGTACGTACTAATCCATAATTAATAAATATGTGGATATATATTTTTCACAGTATAAATAACTTTTGCTTCAATGTTCTGGACGACAGGTTTCCTTTGTTTCGTTATACTAGAAAGATCATCAAAGCTCTGGGAGGACCAAAATACGATGGCAAGTATCTACATGGCTTGATTAGGCAAAAACTGGGCGACACAAAGATGGACCAAACATTGACTAATGTTGTCATTCCCACATTTGACATCAAGAATCTCCAGCCCACTGTCTTCTCCAGCTTTAGGGTACTTCATCACTTCTTCATCATGTCTAATTATAAATAATTAAGAAAATTACCTATATAATAATCTAACATGTGCTCTATTTGGTTGACCAGGTAAGGCATAAGCCAAGCTACAATGCCTTGCTCTCTGACGTATGCATTGGAACCTCAGCAGCACCAACTTTTCTTCCAGCTCACTATTTTGAAACCAAGGACGAATTTGGACAAACTAGAGAATTTAACCTCATAGATGGTGGCGTGGCTGCAAATAATCCAGTACGTATTATAAATAAATGATCCATTAATACTAATATTAATGTACTAATAGTATATATTATCTTCTCGTGCTATCAGACTGTTAATTTGAACCATTTTGAATGTGAAGTTCAGATTTGTAGTCTAACAACGCAACATATACAAACGAGTAATTAAATAGTAGGGAAAGAGAATATTTTACTATATATATCCAGTAAACTTGATGTTAAACACGTTTGCCTGCCCTCGCAGACTTTACTTGCTATTTGTGAAGTAACAAACGAAATAAAGAAGGCGAATCCGGACTTCTTTCCTGTGAAACCAGTGGACTATGGACGATTTCTGGTGATATCATTAGGAACTGGCACATCAAAAGCTGAACTGAAATACAATTCACATACTGCAGCCAAATGGGGCCTCTTGAACTGGTTAACCAGCGGTGGCACCACCCCAATCATCAACGTGTTCAGTCAAGCAAGTGCCGATATGGTTGATCTTCACCTTTCTGGAGTTTTCCAAGCCCTCCACTCAGAGGATTACTATCTTCGAATTCAGGTACTATTTAATGAAAAAGAAAAACATCTTATTTAAGGATGGTAATCTAATTTCTTATGATAATTAGATTAGGGTTACATATTTATATTGACTTGTATGTGTACGCAGGATGACACGCTTCGTGGGACGGTGTCTTCTGTGGATGTAGCCACAAAGAAGAACTTGTCCCGTCTTGTCACAGTTGGAGAAGGCCTATTGAAAGAACGAGTTTCCAGGGTTAATTTGGACAGTGGCAGGTTTGAGGCTTCTGATCGTGAGACGAATGAAGAGGCTCTTAGAAGGTATATATATATATATCACACACTTATATAAATCCACATGCATAATGTATATAGACATAATAATTAATTAATGGAAAGGTTTAACTTTAACTTAATTATAATTTGCAGGGTTGCAAAACTACTCTCTGAGGAGAAGCGTCTTCGCCAAGAAACGTTGAATAATGGGCTTGCTTCAAGCTCCCACTGATATATATACATATACAAAACAACTATTGATTCTTTCATTTAGAATCGTTTGGAAAATTGTAAATTGTTGTAAGGTCAGGTGTATGGGGGCAAAATGATCCCATCATACCTTGATCTCCCTTCTTTTAATATTGTGTGTGTTTGAATAAATCCCAGGTGGGATATCAATGTGGATAGATGTATACATATACATTCTTTCTTTCAAATTCTTTTGGTTGTGGGAACATCAATAAAAACATTTTATTTTGTTATTATTGTTATTATCTCTACACCATCCTTAATCGTTTAAAGTATATAAATGAAGGAATAAAGAGTTTGTAATTCAAGTCGTTAAGAATAGTTATCCACACACACCAATGTCCTGTATTCGAATCTTTGCTACCAGTTAATTTTTTTTTTTTGGTCAAAAAATCTTCCCTCCCCATTATTGTTTGTATAATAAAAAGTTAGAAAAAAAAAAAAGGAGTTGTAAGATGGTAAGAGTCTACAAATGATAAATTTACCTTGTGTTGAATGATAAAGGGTTTGGACTTGGGATGGGAATTTTCTTAGTCAAAGTCCTGTGCATGGTAGTTCCAGCGCAGTAATCTTGGTCCAATTAACTCAACACAAAGTTATCGAAACAAAATTGTTCACATATTTTTAGAAGTTTTTCGAATAATTAATAAAGAAAAGAAGGTTTAAAGACTACTTCAGGAGTATAACCCAGAACAATCTAGGGCAAGGATGATGTGGCATTGTCTTCTTCATCAAGCTGAAGGAGGATGATCATTTCGTCATGAATTAATCTCTTCGCTTGATCGGTGCTTTTTCTGGAGTTAAATATTATTAAGTGGTAAAATATGGCGGCATGACAGAAACAGAAAGTTTATGTAAAATCCCATGAGGGTTTTGAAGCTTGAACTGGTTCTAAAATGTACGAGATATACAAGTTACAACAACACATAATCCAAATTCCAAGTGCCACAAAAAACCTATAAATTAATACTCATTTTCTGGACGTTTCATTCATCATTTATATTTTATTCTTGGCGATTAGCTAACCGTACACGGTGGCATGCAATCTTATCTCCAAAAGAAAAACTCTTCAAAAGTTCAGAAAATAAGAAACATTCTCAAATATTATGAAGTCAACTTTCATTTTGGTCAATTTAGTTTGTCATGATTTAACCCTATTTATTTTACTAATGCACTTTGCCATATTTTTCATGAAAATTTGAATGTGAAAGGCATGTTTTGGTGTTTTTACACTCAAGAAGTACTGCAATTTATCCTCACATATGTCACTCGTGAGCTAATTGTGTAAATAAAATTTGACAAAATTAAGTCATTGTGTATGAATTGCAACAATTAGTGAACTACATGTGGGTAAAATCACAACAACTAAAAGCACGCATATGGACTAAATTACTTCCCTCAAGCTCAAGGGCGGATTCATACTTGGGTTAGAGTGGGCTAGTCTAACCTAGTGCCTAGTGTTGATTTTGGAGAGAGACAAATTAGGTTTAGTTGTGTAAGCTCTATTCAGAAAAATTAAATAATAGCCCATCATTTTCTAGAAAGCAGCCCATATCTACAGCCAAATACTTTAATACTTCAATTACTAAATTTTTTTCTCTCTCCCCTCTTTGGTTTATTTAGCTTTTAATTTGGCTCAAATAATGTTTATATTTATTGATGTTGCTTCTTTTGGAAATATTGAAATATGGACTCTCCTTAACTAAACCACTCCGTTGAACCAAAGTCCTCGAGCTTCAAATTGTTCTTTGCCTAAACCACTTCACTGACCCAAACCACTCTGCTTGCTCAAATAATGTTTAATGAATTCTGAAAATAGTTTTTAATTTGAAGGAAATATACTGGTCAAAAAGTATACCACTTTCATTAATATGAAGGAAATATTGCTTTTGATATTTATATTTGTTTAAAAATAGGGTTTATAATTGATCTCAACAAAAAAAAAAAAAAAAAAAAAAGAAGAAGCTCACCCCCGTAAATATTCCTAGGTCGGCCATTGCTCAAGCTACATGGACTTATTTATCATCATCACTTATTCTCATTTGGAGGAGAACAAATAAACCTAATTAAGTTTCAAAAGGAAAATTAAAATGCTCATCATCATTAATTTTTGGAGATGCCACACACTACTTGTCTGAAAATCTAGGTTTCAAACAATGATCAAAACCCCCACACTGCCAATCACTTTAGCTAGGTACCGAAATCCAGATTACATGAGCAAATGCTCATGTGTGATCACCAAATTTTTCTTACCTACAATTCTCATGGTTTCACCTACAATTCTTGCATGGGGTGGTGCCAAAAGTTGCCATCTTTTCTCTGCCAAACGAAGAGCACTCACCACTTGAGGAAATGGCACTCTAGAGTTGTTATCGTCAATGGCGCAATATTTCCAATTGTGCACGCATCATTTGTTCACATTTCATGTCCAAGCTAGAACCCACTATTCATATAGGTCATATTTAGAATGATTAGTCCCACTAATCCAGAGGGACTAATCCAGATTGTCGGTTCCTCTTTTCCATGGAGTAATATATATACAGATAGAATGTCTCAACAATTAACAATTATTTAATATATTTCCATAGTTCTTGCGCATTAAAAACCAATGGAGGTGGAAAGAACAAAGTTAGGAACCCTAAAAGCTCCTACTCATGGAAAGTTCATTACAGTTCTCAGCATTGATGGAGGTGGAATTAGAGGAATTATTCCAGGAATTATAGTTGCCTTCTTAGAGTCCGAGTTACAGGTTATACAATTCTCGTACACTCATGCTTATATATATATATATATATATATAATGTTAAAATTACAGTAATTAATTAGAGATCAATTTTTACTTGAGAATTTAAGATGCAATTTTCGTTAAATTTTCATGGTGTCCATGCGTGCAGAAGCTAGATGGTGAGGAAGCAAGAGTTGCAGATTACTTCGATGTAGTTGCAGGGACCAGCACAGGTGGTCTGTTGACCATCATGCTAACTGCACCCAATGACAACAATCGCCCTATGTATGCTGCCAAAGATATAAAGTCCTTCTATTTTGATAACGGCCCTAAAATTTTTCCTCAAGGGAGGTAATATATAATTGACTTAACAAATCTTTTTTTAGTTCTTTGTCATTTATAATCACACACTTTAATCATAATATAATTCAGCTTTTGATCGATGCATGATGTGGGTTATACCAGCTGATTGTACTTACCCTTTTGTACCCGAATTCGAATCCTGATGTTCATAGCACCAATACCATGTTCAGCTCATGAACACTATCCCAAAAGCCCAAGCCTGTATGTATAGAACAAACGGACTGGGTCGTATTATCATATGTAACAACATGAGCCCAAGCAACTAGTTAACAAATTAACTAACAATTGATAATTGGATCTTTAAATCACATATTATGCAGACACTAATGACGAATGTGGTGCTTGGAGTATCACAAATATAGCATCGGCATTCAGAAAAATGTGTTAATTTACTATCATTTATATCCGAAATAGTGTTGATTATTGTCTTACATACTCTTATGTTCTGCATAAGCAACAGTTGGCCACTTGCCAAAATGATCAAAGCAGTGCTTGGACCAAGGTACGATGGCAAGTATCTCCATAATCTCCTTAAGCAAAAACTGGGAAACACAAGATGTCAACAAACATTGACCAACGTTGTAATCCCAACTTTTGACATCAAGCGACTCCAGCCCACCATCTTCTCCAGCTTTGAGGTTGATCAAACAAATTTTTTATGTCTGAAATTTCTCAAAATTAAGGGCAATATATATTGTACTTAATTAGTACTTGGTTTTAGGTGAAGAGCAAGCCACACCTCAATGCCTTACTGTCAGATATAGGTATTGGAACTTCCGCTGCCCCAACTTATTTTCCTGCCCACTATTTTGAAACCAAAGACTCTGCAGGAAAGGTGGAAAATTTCAATCTTGTTGATGGTGGTGTAGCTGCTAACAATCCGGTGAATATAAATTTGATGATCGTGTTGGGTTTGGTAACGGGTATCATAATCTACACTATCTGATACGTTATCGAATATTGATTAAGCATCAACAAAATATCGGCACAACATGGATAGTGTAGCAAATTGATACCCTATACTAAACAATCTTTTTCCTTTTTGGGTGTTTATTTTTTTGGTCCTACAACTATAGTAATGCTGTGTTCAATTATTGTGATCAACACCCAGACTTTAATTGCTATTGGAGAAGTGACAAAAGAGATTCACAGGAAAAACCCAGATTTCAATTCTATAAAAGCAGCTGATCATTATGGTAGACTACTGGTACTATCACTGGGAACAGGTTCTCCTAAAGTTGAAGAGAAGTACACTGCAAATGAAGCATCCAGATGGGGAGTGTTTGGTTGGTTAGTAAGTGACCATTCTACCCCATTAGTTGATGCCTTCACTCAAGCAAGTGCAGATTTAGTAGACTTTCATATGTCTGTGGTTTTCAAAAGCCTGGAATCCGAAAAAAATTACCTTCGAATTCAGGTATTCGTCAACATTGCTCGATCGGTCTCATAACCATTTGGTGCCTTAATTTTATTATATGTATGTTGTTATGTAGTCCATCTGGAAAATGAAATTGCTGAAAACTAAGTACATTTAGTCTTGGTTAAATTGCAGGATGATACATTGAAAGGGACAGTGTCCTCTGTTGATAATTCCACGAAGGAGAATCTGGAAAATCTTGCAAAGATTGGAGAAGAGTTGCTGAAGAAACCGGTGTCAAATGTGAATTTAGAGACGGGTAGTTTTGGACCGTCGAAATGTGAGACCAATGAACAGGCTCTTACAAGGTGTGAAATTATATATTCTAGCTTAGCTTGTCAATTAAACCCTTCTTATGGCTTCTGTCACATAATAACACAGAACAGTTTTTCTTTAACCCGTATGCAGGTTTGCAAAGCTGCTCTCTCAAGAGAAGCACCTTCGTGATCAAGCCTCATCATCTTAGAACCCCGTGCCAAATATTTGTGACGCAGTTTGAGATTTTCAGTGTTTTTTTTCTCTTCCTTTGTTGAAGCAATAAAGTCTGCTTGAGACTTGTAGGTTGTATCCAGATAGAATTTGTCCAAATTTGAAGTCATCCCTCTAAAAGTATTTAATCATTTTGTATGCCAGGGGAACTTTCATAGGGTAAAGGTTTTGGATTCTGTATGTTATAATTAGTAACATTCCTGGGTGGTTGAAACTTTGTTTTCTCATATCTGGCCAGAATAAAAGTAATTAAATAAATTTTACAATTCTGTTGATAATCGTTTTATATAGTCAATCTCCTGCACGTTTAACATTTTCTACTTTCGTGGGTTGTACGGACCTTGTTGGAAATTCTACTTTTGAATACAACTTGCAGTTCAAGTTAATGAAGACTGGTCCTTTAATGATTTTCTTCTATGGCTGCCATTTAAGCAAGAGTTAACTTCAATCAATACTATTTTTTAGTAGTATTTTATTTCTCAAAATCAGAAGAATGTAAAAGCTAAAAGTTGAAGTTGTGATTTTTAGTATCGCATGAACGCAATGGAATATGTCACCAACTTGTGATGTGATCAAGAGCCTCAGCAGGGGCTGCTAGTTCGATTGCTTTATCACTTGAACAAAAAGGAAAAAGAATAAGGTTTTTTAATCAACAAAACTAATTGTCGAACATTTAGCATATTGGCCTGGAAATGCTTATAATACAGTTCTGCAGAATTGACTTCTGACTTCGATCCTTCGATTACAGCTGTGCGGTACACAAGTTTCCTAAACATGACATCAAGCTGGAGAATAAAAAGTCTGTTGCAGATTCTTATGAAATTTTGCATTTCTGAGTTATTTTCTCTCAACTCAGTCATGATGCATGGTGAAAGTCTGGACATCAAACTAACTGGTGTGTATAAGCTCTAAGAAAGACAATGGAAAATTCACTTTCAGTGTAGATTGATCTTCAAATTATAGGCATATCATTCTTATATCTTCAGGTCGCCTCAGGGAACGTAATTAAGATTTGAGCTGTTTTCATATGGGGAAAATCCGATGAAAAGTACAAAAACTTGAATGAGACTTAATGCAGAAAAGAATTCTTCATTACGTAGGTAACAGTTTTTCAATACAATTGATCAGGAGCAGAAGAAGGATTACATCACTTCTGGATAAGATTAGAAATGGAGTTAATTCTTAATTGAGATTAGGAGCTGAGCTGGAGGATTAGCTTCAGCTAACCTCTGGAAGCATAGGCTTCTGTAGAGAGTCTGTTCTTCAATGCTGACGTCCTGCTGTCATGATGGTTACCTCAGCTCTCTGAGTTAGTTTGCTTACAAAAACCATGCTCATTTAAAATTATAAGTAAAGGGAGGTGGGAAGAAATGAAAACATACAAAAATCCCAATTTATATCTAGGGAAAATCTGTTTAGTGCAGTGAAAAATTCAGAAAATGAAGCAAAATGTTTTTCTTTTCTCTATTTACAGAATACTGTGTAATTGGAGATGATGTCCTGATGTTGTCCGCAATTATTATTGTGTGGTTGAGTGTAAGACAGGTACTAAAACATAATGTCCACCCTAATCAAGGTACAGGAAAAACTACCGCCATAGAATTATATGATTAAAATTATGAGCATTTGCTTGATGCAGTGTACCATACATCTCTTATCATCATGCATGTTGAAGTTATGTGCAGACATAGTTTAATTGAATGGTAGTGTAACATCCCACATCGACCAACGGAAAGGGGGTGATGTGCCTTATATGTACATGCCCACTTCCATCTAGCACGAGGCCTTTTGGGAGCTCACTGGCTTCAGAGTCATGGGAACTCCGAAGTTAATCGAGTTGGGACTAGAGCAATCCTAGGATGGGTGACCGACTGAGAAGTTGCTCGTGAGTTCTCAGAAACAAAACCGTGAGGGCAGAGAGGGAGGGCCCAAAGCGGACAATATCGTGCTACGGCCGAGCCGATCCCGGGGTGTGATAGGTAGAGCATTCAATTTTTGATTTTGTGCAAGTACTTAGGATTTGTTATCCTAATTGACCTTCTTGGAATCCGTAAATTGAATAAAATCGACTGAAATGAGAATCATTCTCCATTCCATCTTTTTTTAATCGCACGTCGTAAACAGATACAATAAAATTCCTGCTATCATATCGTTGATCATTGCCGCCTTTTACGAATCAAAGCATTTGCAACGCGTTATATAATTTAAATTTCTGCTAATCCTTGAATGCAGCACTAGTACAAAAGAACCTGATATTAATTAATTATAATCAAAAGCAGGACTAGTTGCTTGATAGAGGTTACTTTAGAGGTTAGGCAGTTCATGAGCAATGCAGGGTTTGACCTAACAAGCTGTTTCCTGTGCATTTGCTAACCTCAATTGTTTCACCTAATCATTCTCACCTACAAGTCTCACGAGGTCTCACCTACAATTCTAGAATTAATTCTCACACATTTGTCTTGTCCATGGCATAGCTTGAGGAGCAATGAACATGTTTGCTGCAGAAGCAGGGCACTGTTGGACTGTACATGATAATTTTAATAATTATATGTCATTTCCTTGCTTAGAAAACATGCCCTCCAACTTGAGCCATATCCAGAAAACATACCAACCGGGTCAAAACTTTGAATCACATTCATCCTTTGACATTGTGCTTTATTCAATCACTTTTTTGGGGGGCATAATCCATTGACTTGGTTGAATCCTGGAAAATGTGCGTGCAATAGGAATCTATAAATACCTCTACTTCTCTCAAAGGAGAACTCACCAAAGAACTCTAGCAAGCTATTGTCTAAATCCCTCTCCTAATTAACTTCAGACTCTCTTTCTCTCTAGCTCTCTCTATCTCTATATAGCAAGAACTCAAACTCTCAAGTCTCTCATGGAAAGAACCAAAAGTATACCCCTGCAGCCTCCAACTTATGGAAACCTAATCACTGTTCTAAGCATTGACGGGGGTGGAATAAGAGGGCTTATCCCAGGAACTATCCTTGCTTTCCTAGAATCCGAGCTTCAGGTAGAATAAGAATTTTACTTAGGTTATCTTTGTGTGGGAGTATACATGGTTTATGACTTCTATTTCACAATGTATAGATTCATTTGCGAAGTATGCATCCGGCACTGCTATAGTTTTTGGGGATACATAATTAACCTCATGTTTTTTATTCCAAGTCTGCATCACACTACATAAAATGCAAGACTTCTCCATCGACCGTTACCAATTAATTTTGGGTTGGATGCTCAAAGCTTTAAAAGCTCGTATACATAAATATTTATCTTCTTCTCCTTGGCATGTGCATGCATGCACATATACATGTATAGGATATTCACATGTCCAAAATCTGTCTTATAAATACTCTCTAACTTTTTACCACAGCTAAACTGTTGCTAAAGGATACTAATGTTATTGATCATGTTGTAGAAGCTGGATGGTGAGGATGCAAGACTGGCAGATTATTTTGATGTGATTGCAGGAACAAGTACAGGTGGTCTTGTGACTGCCATGCTCACAGCCCCGGATGAGAACAACCGTCCTCTGTTCGCTGCCAATGATATTAAGGAATTCTACCTTAATGAGTGCCCTAAAATCTTCCCCCAGAATACGTAATGTTTAATTACATAACTTTAATTTGCAGATTGCTACATTTTTGGATGTAAATACTTTCTATGTATATATATATAGTAAACTAAATACAAGCTTAATGTTTTAAACAACAGGTGTCCGTTGTTTCCTCATGTTACAAAGATTATCAAAGCTCTAACAGGACCAAAATACAACGGGAAGTATCTACATAGCCTGGTGAGGCAAAAACTGGGTGACAAAAAACTGCACCAAACATTGACTAACGTTGTGATTCCTACATTTGACATAAGGAATCTCCAGCCAACAATTTTTTCCAGCTTTGAGGTTCACCTTCTGCTATTCACTTCTTTCTTCCTCAAGTTCATCTTTTCCAGCAAACATTGACTTATCATATATATGTGGTTTTTCAGGTGAACCATAAGCCATGCTTTGATGCCTTACTCTCCGACATATGCATTGGAACCTCAGCAGCACCAACTTATCTTCCAGCTCATTATTTCGAAACCAAGGACGGTGAAGGAAACGTTAAAGAATTTAACCTTATCGATGGTGGAGTGGCTGCAAATAATCCGGTACATAATATAAAACAACCGAATATTGAATATTGAATATTAAATGTTAAATTCTTTTTTAAAAAAAATCCGGTTCAGAAAAATAACTTCAAGATGTGTCCTTGTTTCAGACTTTGCTTGCTATTGGTGAAGTGACAAAGGCAATAATCAAGGGGAGCTCCGACTTCTTCCCTATAAAACCTATGGACTACGGCCGATTTCTGGTGATATCATTAGGAACTGGCTCACCAAAAGATGAGGTGAAGTACAATGCACATGATGCAGCTAAATGGGGCATGTTGAATTGGTTAACCAGCGGTGGTTCCACCCCAATCATTAATGTTTTCAGCTACAGTAGCGCAGATATGGTTGATCTTAACCTTTCTGTGGTTTTCCAAGCCCTTCACTCCGAGAAAAACTACCTTCGAATTCAGGTATACTTATTTTAATCAATTCTCTCAATTTGATTAATAACATGCAAAAACAAATATATTAACACAGGCACATTTAAAAAAAAAATACCCGCAGGATGACAAGCTACAAGGGGATGTAGCTTCTGTGGATGTAGCAACAGAGAAGAATTTGGACAGTCTTGTGAAAGTCGGTGAAGGCCTATTGAAACAGCCAGTTTCCAGGGTTAATTTGGAGACAGGCAAATTTGAGGCTTGTAATCATGAAACTAATGAAGAGGCTCTTACAAGGTATGCCTCATATATTAACTGCCAATATTATTATTATTCCATAATCTATGTGCTAATATTTTTCTCTAGTAATTCATCCAAAAATTAAAATCTGTAACTTACTTGCAGGTTTGCAAAACTACTCTCCGAAGAGAAGTGGCTTCGTCTTGCAAGGTCTCCCCAGGGACATACTCCAAAACCCAACTGATCGATCATACACATATTATGTTCACAGCTCGTGATGAATTCTTTCATTTATTATTGTTCAAGTAGTAAATTAAAATTGTAATTTTTGAGGTATCTGAATAAATCCCAGGTGGGTTGGGATATCAATGTAACAGTTGTACTCATTCTTCTCTATCAATGAAATTTAAGAATTGCAATTTGCAAGCAAGAACTATGCACGTGGCCAAATTTTATATATTATCAGCAACTCTGTTTATGATTAAATTATTATTAAACTGTATTTAGTATAAACCAATTAAATTTAACCTTTTTTGCAGAAAAGAAAACTATGCACGTGTTATTGTGACCTTTCGACAAAATGGCTATGCACATATCACCAACTCTTTGGATTAGAGATAGTGATGTTAGCTTTAAGAGCTGAATTTTCGTGTTTGGCATTTTGTTGCTGCTTGGTTTTTCTTATAAGATAAAAAGTTTTAGGAGCTTTTCTCTGTATAGAGGGAAATGTTGCATTATTAGCACAGAAAATAGACATATATCACTATTATTGGAAAAGTTAAGTCCAGAGGTTAAGTGTAATTTTGTATTAGTCAAGTTGGAATGTGACTCTTACCAACAAGTCCACGGACAAAAAGGGTGCAGGTAAAGTTTGTGAAAATGAAGGCCACCATCTATCTTGGCCTCTAAGGCATATAGAATTCATTGATAAACTTAAACAATACAATTTCACATGGGCGGTACCGGGCTTTGAACTGGTTTTAAGTGTAATAATTATCTCCTTGAGCACAGCCAAAAGGTTGAAGATTTAAGCATTAGTATCAAACATACCAATTCAATTGCTTCATCACTTAAAGACAGAACGGTGGACAGAATTGTAATCGTCAAACATTGAACATGGACTAGGGATGGCTTTCACTGAATTAGATCAACATAAATGCATGGACTGAATTCTATAATTTCATGCGTCGTCTGGTGCGTTCTCCTTGTTTTTTTTTTTTTTTGTCTAAATATGATATCACCACCAGTACTAATTAAAGAGTATTACAGAAACAGCAGTATCGTGAGGAGCAGAGTACTAGTTGAAGCTTATCCTCAAGCTCAGCCTCTAAACTAATTAACTGTTCTTAAAAGTTTGTTACATCAGTTAGTTTTAAGAGAGGCATCAGTCTTATCAATTGATACATTTTATTGCAGCTGCTCTTTACATCAAGAGGAGTCTTTTATCAGTTTTTCTTCATTGAATGGGAAAACCCTCTTGCAGTTTCACTGATATGTCATAGTTTCATCTTGTTACACTTTTTTGCTTCATTATATGGCTGGAGAGTAGATAGCAACAAGCAACTTAGGGAATATAATGCTAAAAAGTGTATATATATATATATATATACACTTGCTAAAAGACAACAGAAAACTACAAACTTAAATGCTGGAGAAATTTTGCAGACTCATTGGTTTGATGAACAGACTGTAATCTTGTGATTTTTACATCCTTTAAATCTCCCCGAAGAAATAGTCATAGTGATCATCTGCTCCTCAATCTTTTATACAATCCAACTCAGTAAAGTGAGTATACAAATATATACACACTAGATGTATGTATTTGTGCACGTATGCTTTACAAAACATTGAAAATTCTACCACAATGAACATGTTATTTGGAATTGAGGACTTAAATTAAAGTAATAAATTTTAGGAAGGTTTCCACTACCATTTAAACAAATAATAATGGATTATCTGGAATCAGGATTTCAGCAAATTTAAGAAAAAGAATGGATAAGTCACTTTTCACTTGCAGCTAACTTTAGGTATTGTATGGGGGAAAGTGGGAACAGATGAATGACAGTAAATTATACAGAAATTCAATTTATATTCAAAGGGAAGCGTTTACTAAGCTTTGTACCACATGGTAAAACAGAAACCAAAAGGTTTTCCTCTTCCTTATTGACAGTAGCATTTTATTGTACAATGATTGATGACTGTGCTGTTAAAGTGTACAACTGCTAATAAGACAACATGTTACCCCCTAAATCAAAGTCCACGAACAACATATGACGATAGAACTTGATTAAATTTTGCAGCATCCCTTTATCATCCTATTGAAGTCAAATGCAGGCAAAATTGAATGGAAGACCATTTTCCATCACACTGGCAACTTGTGGCCTCCTGATTGCCTTTCTAATCTTACTGCTAATGTTCATTGCCGCCTTATACGAATCAACTCTTAACACGTAAAGATTTAATCCTTTGACAAGGAATCTTAAATATCATAATGTCCCTTCATTGTATGTAGCCGCACAGAAGAACTTGAAATTTATAATAAGCTAAAGTATTGGCTGCATGCTTGATAGAGGTGCTTTAAGGGTAGGAAATTCATGGCCGTCCTCAGTGGGGATTGGCCTAACCAGCATCATGTTAATTAGCCTCCAAGATGGCTTCACATTGTCACCTACAAGTCTCATGAAGTCTCACCTACAATTCTACAATTAGAGGAACCATAATTAACCATTTTCCTGTAGAAAGGTGCTAATGTTTGACTAGAAATGAACATTTCCATTCTCAGTCTACATGCTGTCCAACTTGAACCATATCCAATAAACTACAAAGGATTAAAAAATTTGAATCACATTCATACCCATCGACATTGTACTTTTCTTAACACTTTTTTGGGTACATGTATGCATAATCCAATGACTTGGCTATAAATACCCCTGTAGTACTTCTGTCAAAGGGTAACTTACCAAAGAACTCTATCTATATATTTATCTAAACCCTCTTCTAGAATTCAGACTCTCTCTCTCTCTCTCTCTCTCTCTCTCTCTCTTATATAGCAGCAGCTCAAGTCTCATGAACAGAAGCAAGAGTATACCTTTGCAGGCCCCAACCTATGGAAACCTCATCACCGTTTTAAGCATCGATGGGGGTGGAATAAGAGGGCTTATCCCTGGAACCATCCTTGGTTACCTTGAAGCTGAGCTTCAGGTAGACTATTCAATCCTTATGTCCTCTGCATATGCATTCACATATAATGTCTTCGATCGATAATTCCATGTCAAATAACATTGTTTCTAAGATATTAGTGTCATATAAGTACTCAAAATGTTTGATCATGTTGCAGAAACTGGATGGTGAAGATGCAAGAATCGCTGACTATTTCGATGTGATTGCAGGAACAAGCACTGGTGGCCTTGTAACTGCCATGCTTGCAACCCCAGACGAGAACAACCGCCCTGTGTTTGCTGCCAAAGATATTAAGGACTTCTACCTTACTCACTGCCCCAAAATCTTCCCCCAGAAACAGTAATGTTTACATGTTAAATGCCAAATTTTTGTTAAATATTACAGAACATGTTTTTGTTAAAATAGATTCTAATATAAGCACTAATTTTTTAAACAACAGCTGTCCAATATTTCCTTATACTACAAAGATTATCAAAGCTCTAGCAGGACCAAAATACGATGGGAAGTATTTGCATGACTTGGTTGGGCAGAAACTTGGTGACAAAAAACTGCACCAGACATTAACTAACGTTGTCATTCCAACATTTGACATAAAGCAGCTCCAACCAACAATCTTTTCCAGCTATGAGGTTGCCCCCTTACTTTGAATTTAACCCATCATATCACTTCTGGCTTAATTTTCTTGATCACCAGTTTAATGTGACTTTTACTGTTTGTTATTTGATAATTACTCTGTTTACATTATGTGCTTTTCTTGGGGGTTAGGTGAAACATAAGCCAGGCTTCGATGCTAAACTCTCAGACATATGCATTGCAACCTCAGCAGCACCTACTTATCTCCCAGCCCATTATTTTGAAACCATGGACCCAGAAGGGAATGTAAGAGAATTTAACCTCATCGATGGTGGTGTGGCTGCAAATAATCCGGTACATATTTTTGCACATCTTCTAACAAAGTTTATAAAAGAAAAATATCACTCGACCACTAGCTAGTTGGTTTTCAAATAACTCTATGTTAGGGTAAATTGATTATATTTTTGCTCTTATTTCAGACTTTACTTGCTATTGGTGAAGTGACAAAGACAATAATCAAGGGGAGCTCAGATTTTTTCCCTATAAAGCCCATGGACTATGCAAGGTTTCTAGTGATATCATTAGGAACAGGCTCAGCAAAAGCTGAGTTCAAATACCATGCACTTTCTGCAGCCAAGTGGGGCTTGTTAGATTGGTTAACCAGCGGTGGTGGAACCCCAATAATTGATGTTTTCAGTCAATCAAGTGCTGATATGGTCGATTATCACCTTTCTGTTGTTTTCCAAGCCCTCCACTCAGAAAATAATTACCTTCGAATTCAGGTAATTAATCCAATTCATCACTCATTGTTCGGACCACATTTACTGATCACGTTACTGGCTACTCTTTAATAAACTATATGAGTTCGAATCAGCTGTACTCAGTAAATGTGTTACAAATCGTATTATTATTTATCTTATTAACCCAAATTAATGCAGGATGACACGTTAACCGGGCATGTATCTTCTGTGGACATAGCCGATAAGAAGAATTTGGATGATCTTCTGATAGTTGGTGAAGGCTTGTTGAAAAAACCAGTTTCCAGGGTTAATTTGGAGACTGGCAGGGTAGAGCCTTCAAAACATGAGTCTAATGAAGAGGCTCTCACAAGGTAATAAAACCAACAAAATATTCATTTCCAAAATTTATGTGTTCAATTTTTGCAATCTGTAATAATAGAAAGTTGTAATTAACTGTGCAGGTTTGCAAAACTATTATCGGAAGAGAAGTGGCTTCGCCTTGCAAGGTCACCCCACGGACATACTCCAAAACCAAAACCCAACTACTGACTCTTTTGTTTTGCCATTAAGTTTTTTGCTTTTTGTTTTTTGTATTGAATTTTGGTGTTAATTAATTTGAGGGAAAATTTGTTGTAATAAATGATAATCATAATCAACACTATGATTATTAATTCATTTATTTTCTGTTTTACTTATTGGGAATAGATAGCCATAAATGATAATGCGCGTCGTTATCCATTTTAGTCCAAATTTAAACTTCAAAATAAAACAAAAGTTGCTGGTCCAAAAAATATATTTTTAATCTTGTTTTCTTTTTATAAAGAAAGCAATGAATTTTATTAATAAAAACAAGAATACACGGTGGTGCCGACATATATAAAGTTGCCTCGTTAAAACTCTTTCTATATATAAAAGGCGATTTCTATATATATATATATACAGTTTTGATTTTTTGGACTACAGGGATCTAAGAGATTTGTGGTCACTCATCGTTGGATGTAAATTCAACGGTTCACTCACTTTTACACTCCCGTTAAGAAATTTTTTTGAACCATTAGATTAATATCCAACGGTGGGTGACCACAATATATATATATTATATATGAAAACAAGGTTATTTAGTCATATACCCATTATTAGCACAAAACTATTAAACCCTACACTATTTTTTGGAGTTGGATTTTTTGTAATTTAATTGGGCCAGCTTTCATTGCCATTGATGCCCTATTGAGTATTTTGGGTTTTTTTGGAGTTTGGTTTGTTTAAGACATCAATGGCAATTTTGTAATTTAAAAAAAATTAAAAGACTTTTTGTTATGTTATAAATGGGCTTTAGATATGTTTCTAAAGTTCATTTCATATAAAGTTTTTTTATAATTTGGACTCCTATATTGAGTATAATAATGAATCTCCCCATACTCAATTAGCATCTCATTTTATGGTTTATTTTATGCCCTGACCAGTCGCGAATAAAATTCAATCCTGAAAGAAAGGGTTTGAAAATTCTTGTGAAGTAGATATTGAAAGCAGTTGGAGGGAGCATGCATATTGACCATTTGGTCATTTTTGTTTTGTGGTCTGAGTCTGAGACCCAGAAACCATGAATTTTTTTCTTCCAGTTAATAGTCAACTTGGATTATGATTGTTACCAACAAGTCCACTTAATCATTGTTTAAATTATCAAATAGAGACTTTTTAATTAATTTATTTGTCTCTGTTCATATGGACCCGTCAAAAGATTGACTTTCTTTTCTTTTTTTGGTATTTTTTTTCTTTTTTTGGTTTTTTGTTGTAAATAAGTGTGGCAAGGAACCAAACCAAAGAAACAAAACACACAAAAAAGCTGAGAAAAAGGAAATTTATGTTTTACTCGAAAATCGTATACCAAAATCCAATTTCCCCCCTTTTTCTGTCTTACATAACATTATAGCCGTACTGTTTCAACTTTTTTCTTCTTCATTTTTTTTCTTTTGGTTTTCAGGTCTTAATTAATTGGATGTGGGGAAACTAGCAAAATAAAATTAAAATACTTTGATTTCTAACTCAAATAAAGAATGAAGTAAATACATCTGATCACAGCCAACATGCTGGTTGGTACTAAATTACAATATGAACAATAATGAATTAATTATTAGCACTAATTTCACCATATGGTTATTTATTTATTTAGTGCTTTATTTTAATTAAAAAAAATTTCTAATTAGAGGGAATAATAAGTGCGAGATTAGCAATATGTGATCATCAGTTGGAGTTGCTGTCAGTTACAGCCTTTCCATGTGGTGATCTCAGTTCACGGACCTCCCTTTCCCTGGACAGAATTTGCGCCACCCTACATATATACGTGCAGATTAATTAAGAAAATTAATTGTGATTAGTAATGTTTAATCAATATAACATATTTATGATCATGCCAAAAAACCATATTAGATTGGTGAGTAATCAAATATACATACCTTACGAGAGCTTCTTCATTTGTATCCTGATGAGCAGGCTCATAGATACCAGTTTGCAAATTCACCCTCGAAACTGGTTTCTTCAACAATTCCTCTCCAACTTTTACAAGGTTATTCAAGTTTTCTTGCGTAGCAATATCCACTGAAGATACTGTTTTCTCCAATGTATCATCCTGCACCATATATATTTTCACTTCAACCCGTTAATTATCGATTTTTACTGTGAGTTTGGATCATTGATTATGGTATAGATTCATAGTATGGCAGTAAATATATCCCAAATACCTGAATTCGGAGGTAATTTTTCTCACAGTCAAGAGCTCGAAAAACAGTAGCAAGGTGGAAATCGACCATGTCACTACTTGCTTGAGTAAATACATCTACCAATGGAGTGGAACCCCCTTTCGTCAACCATCCCAAAAGACCCCATTTAGCTGCATCATCGGCATTATATTTCTCTTCAGATTTTGCTGAACCAGTACCCAACGATATCACTAAGAACCGACCATACTCAGTTGACCTTATAGCAAAGAAGTCAGAATTTCCCTGGTGGATTTCTTTTGTCACTTCGCTTATAGCAACCAAAGCCTGATAAGAAAAAACAACAATATAATGAACGAGAGGTAAATAAGCTTTTGAAATTGCATGGTGTTTTATAGATCAAGGTCATAATTTAATTATATATATACCGGGTTGTTAGCAGCAACGCCACCATCAATGAGATCGAAATCTCTTGATTCACCAGTGGAAGTTTTTGTTTCAAAATGGTGCGCTGGGAGATAGGTTGGGGCTGCTGAAGTCCCAATGCATATATCCGACAGTAAAGCATTTATGCTAGTGTTCTTTTTCTCCTATAATCACCATCAAAACACAAAACCAAACATGTAACTATATTAGATTTAACAAAACAAACATATATATATATATACACACACACACACACATATATATTTAAAGATATGAAAACAAACCTCATAGCTGGAGAAGACCATTGGTTGGAGCCGCTTTATATCAAAAGTTGGGATTATAACGTTTGTTAACGTGTCACTTAATCGTATGTCTCCTAATATTTCCTTCACTATCTTATGTAAATACTTTCCATCATACTTTGGTCCTGACACAGCTTTTACCATGTCCATGGCCTCACCAATCAATGTATAGTTGCTGCACAAGAAAAATATATGTGATTGTTAGCCACTATATATGTATAATATTAAAAAAGAAAAAGGTGTTCAAGCTAAGATTAATTATACTAATAATTGATTTACATGTACAAGATTAATGACATTGAGTTGAAGTTAAGATCGATGTTAAATAGCTTGTTAGATACCTGTCTTGGGGGAAGATTTTAGGACAGTGTTCGAGATAAAAATCATTAATGTCTTTAGCAGCAAACAAGGGTCGATTATTTTCATCTGGGGTAGTAAGCATGGCAGTCACAAGCCCGCCAGTGCTAGTCCCTGCAATCACATCAAAGTAATCTGCAAGCCTTGCTTCTTCACCATCCAGCTTCTGCATATGTGGCAAAGTTCAAGTGAAAATAAATTAGCAAGATAAACATTATTAATTAAAGTTAAATTATGGGTTTTAATATATATGCTTAATTACCTGAAGCTCGGATTCTAGGAATTTGAGTATAGTTCCGGGAATAATCCCTCTAATTCCACCTCCATCAATGCTCAGAACAGTGACGATGTTCCCGTAAGTGGGAGACTGAAGAAATGATCTTGCTCTCTCCATTTGAGATGAAAGAGAAGGCATACCGAATGATGCACAACACAGGAAAGGTACTCGGAAGGAAGAGTGCTTATTTAGTATGAACTAATGAATAGAACTGCAGAGAGAATAAAGCTTGAACACTAAAAGAAGGCTGATGATGATGGGATTAATTGAGTTTAGTAACCTTGAGCACCTAGCTATGCCTTATATAGAGATCTTTTCCCCTTCCAACTTTGACCCCAAATCTATGCATGTCGCTATAACAAGTTTTAAGTTGGACCACTTCTGTCAGACTTTTCTAATTAAACACTATTGTGTCATGCGTACTGCTATATATTTTAACTTTGATCAGTATTGTTTTATTGGTCAACCTCAATTGTTGAAAAATTAGGCCTGAAATTTGTAGGGATTTCTATGAAGCCATTATTAAAAAAAGGGAAATTTTTGTTGTTGAATATCTTGATGAACAAGCATCTAAAAAAGATTGATGATAAGTATAATGGTGATCAAAGTTTAAATGCGTCTAGACTTTTGACCAATGTCCTAAAAACTATATATAGAGAGAGAAATTCTCCCATGCGGACGTTCGGGCGTTATTACCGTGCGGACGTACACCGTGTAGTTTCTACTACCTCTTTCTGCTTTCATCCCTATTTACAATAACATCAGCACAGTAGTAACGTGCAAACATCCTCATGAGAGAATATATATATATATATCACATGAAAATATGGTAGTATATAAATAATTCCCAAAATTACATAGGGGTAGTGCTCCAGACCTAATTACTCTAAAGCCGACCCAGATAGCCAACCCTTACGTAAGAATTAGCAACAGATTAGGGGTGCAAAGTGGTATTTAACATTAATTAAATTCCACCACTTCCATGGAGAATCGTCAAAAGGCCCAGAAGAGTTTAATAAAATAATATTGGGTGATACAAAGGTTTAGCTTAATTATTATTCAACTATATAGCTGGTATTATATAGGTGTTTTGGCAATTGATTTACATGCTAGCTTTGATAAGTATGAGGAGGAGAGGTTCCTTCAAATGAAATGAAGATGCTTCTTTTTCTTTATGTTGAGATATAATTTAAATATATGTGAATCATTGAGACTGGGTCAAGACCTTTCACAATCAGTATTTGTGGGTGAGCACTTTTGGGAAATTTTAAAGAAACAAGAAGAAGACCAAAAAAGACACCGAGAAGACAGTTCTAGTGGGAAAAAAAGCAATTACTAGAAGCAAGGAAATTTCGTAAGACTCTCTCCTGCAAGAAAGTTCTCATGTATATGGACTTTTCTCATTTACGGAATGTAAGAAATTTCTTCAATATTCTTTATACCATCAGTTTTTTCCTTTGTCTCGACTCTTTCAACTCTGTAAATTATACAATATGGGATCCGGTTAGATAAACCCAATCGAAAAATAAAAGTCTTCAGCAAATTTAATTTCTCCAACTTCCTTTTGCGACTATATATAATGATATTAATAATACATATGATAAAATTAAAATTGTATTGTATGTATTTTGTCAATCAAATGGGCATGGGAATGTGTTAATTTATTCACTTTTGGGGTAAGTTTGGCTTTGCTATGCTGTGAAAATAATCGATTCAAATTAGCTATGAGAGAAAACAGTTTGGCGTTTCGTAAACTTTTTGTTAAAAGTGTTGTTGATACAACAATTAGTTTCTAAATGTTCGGTAATTTTTTTTGTAAAAGTGATATGAGCTGTGTATAATGACTAAAAATGGCATTATGTTGAAATAATTTTTCTGTTAAAGTGTTTGATAAAAGGGAAAGCACTTTCACTTATATATTATATTAAATATGTTTCCATCACACCCTAAAAATTATTTTAAACACTCATTTGTACCCAATAGCTTTCTTCCCTCTTGGCAAATGGACTAAATCTCAAGTTTCATTCTTATTCAAAGCTTCCATTTTAACATTCATGGCATCCACGAATTTCTGGTCAGAAAGAGCATCCTGCAGTTTAGTTGGCACACATACGCTAGATAATTAACATAAATATGATGCATATAACTTAGATAAGCAATGAGTTGACACATAGTGGCTATGAGATATTTCGATTTAGCATGTATATAGGGTGAGTATTGTACTTTAGATTTCCCACGAATGGTACGGGGGGCAACTGATAACTTAGCATAGATGATTCATAAGAGATTACCTCACTTGGCCCATTATCAAGACTTGACTGGAGCAATGGCACGGCAGAAGGAGGTCTTGCATTGAACTCATCTACCCAAGAGTCACAAGAATCACTATCACATTCTTCAACCACGGGCGACTAGTCAGTTCTTGAATGTCGACCAATTGTTTCATCACAGAGAGCATTTTCTTCAACTTCAGCGATAGGCGACCGATCGTTTCCAGAGTGTAGACCGATCGTTTCTTCACTGAGAGCAATATCTTCACCTCTAGACCTTGGAGACCGATCCCCTTCTGTAGAGCTATCGGTCATTTGCTTCTCGAGAGCAACATCTTCATATACAATATTTTGGTCATCAAGTCCAAGATCTTCCAATCTAAGACTCTCAAATTCACTCCTCATTCTCCCCCTGAATTAGAGAAGAGGGAAAAACATAATATGACACTTCTTCATGGAAAGTTACGTCCAAAGTAACATGCACCTTCTGGGTAGGAGAATGATAACACTTATAACCCTTCTGAGTAGTATCCAATAAAGACACAATGCAAAGCACAATGATCAAGTTTACTCGGTCGATGAGAGTAAACATGAACATAGGCAACACATCCGAAAACTTTATGGGGCAACTTGGAGATGAAGACATGGGAAACATGGTCGCCAAACCCATCATGCGGAGTCTTGAAATCAACAACTTGGCTAGGAGTACGATTAATCAAATAGGCAGCAGACAGAACATCATGCCCCCAAAGATGATGGGGAACAGACATATCTAATATGAGTTAGCAGGCAATTTCAAGCAATTGTCAGTTCTTCCTTTCAGACACATCATTTTGTTGAGGGGTAAAAGAGGTTGTCATTTGGTGAATAATACCTTGAGCATGGAAGAAACAGCAAAAGTATTATTCACATTTTCTCATCTGTTATCAGTCCGGAATACTTTGACCCGAACTTGAAACTGAGTAAACATCATAGTACAAAACTCTGGAAGGATGGAAACAACAACATGTTTATTTTCAGCAAGAAAACCTAAGTGAGTCAGGTATAATCATTAATAAATGTGATGAACCAACGAAATCCGTTCAAAATAACGCAAGTTGGGCTCCTCACATCAGAATGCACTAAATCAAAAGGCTTTGCAGCTTTACTATCACTTCAAGGAAACACAATGCACTGGCTCTTAGCCAAAATACATGTCTCACACTTAAAAATGGACTCATCACAAGAGCGGAATAAAGATGAAAACAGACACTTAAGGTAGTCAAACAATGGGTGTCCGAAGCGACGATGCCATAACCAAATTTATTGTTTGTCTTTGACACTGCAACTTTCAACAGTATTAACGACACGATCACGAACTGGTGAAGTAGGCAATGTCAAATAATATAACCTCATATCCGTTTATCATGCCTAATCGTCTCGTGAGTCTTGAGATCCTGAAAAGAGCAATGTGTGCGATAGAAAGTAGCAGAAGCATTAAGTTTATCAAGTAATTTACCAACATATAACAAGTTACAATGGATATTGGGAACTAGTAACGCACGAGACAATGACATAGTAGGAGTGAGAGAGATTGTGCCCTCACCAATAATTGGAAACGGCAAGCCATTAGCACTAGTTATGTATAAGTCACGACTGTTATTAGACAATTCATCAAAAAATTTAGCATCATAAGCCATATGATCAGTAGTACCAGTGTCAATTATTCAAGTGTTAGACCCAATACATGGAATAGAGTACACACAAATTTGCAGAAGCAGCAGCAATATCACCCACAATGGAGTTATCACCCATGATTGCAGCAGAAACTCAACAGATAACAGCAGATGCACAAATATAGCAGATGCACGAACACTAGAACGGCACAAACTCAGTAGCGGCACGAACACTACAACACAACACACAAACCCAAGAGGGCACACACGGCACAAGTAGGAACAAAAAATATGGGGCTAGAATATAGGTAGGCACAACACACAGGTCACCAAAAAGTCGGCTCAAATGCCAAGTCAAACAATATGTGTTAGAATATTTCTGATACATTTTCATTCTCCAAAAGGAAGTATTTATAATACAAGTGTGTAATAGGGTTATACAAAGAAACAAATAAACTCCTAATTACACAAAATTTATACAATAAATAAATAAATAAAATTATAATAAAATAAGAAATAAATCTCCTAATCAAACTAAAATCTCACCAACAAAAAGATGCTCATGTTGGAGTTAAAAGTTTTTGTTGAGTGTTGGTTTGTAAACCGCGGGGACTAAAAGATATCTACAAAACTAGCGTTGGTGTGTGTCATTCTTACTCGACTTGATGTCCAAACTGACCTGTTTATTTGATAGTGGCCTCTCGGCTTATTAGAAATGGAGAAATTGCTTTATATCCTATGGGGTAAAGACAAAGCTAAAAAGAAAGCATTAGACGTTTTAACAAAAGTTCAAACCCCCCTTTGATGTTGCAACGCTTACTTATTCCATTGAAGACCCTTCACTTCATCCGTTTCTTTCGTTCTTCCTACATTTGGTGCCTCATCTGTAGTTTTCAAATTTACACTTAAAGTTGAAGCCATGGTGAACTAGGACATGTTACCAAACTGAAATGGCTATATGTGAAATTTGCCAAAAGTGAGAAAGCCTGGCCCTTATTTCAATGGAAGACCATATAGGATCAAGTTAACACACCCAAATTTCATTTTCATTAAAAGCAATCAAACTAGTTAAATTTGTAGCGATTGCCCAACCAAAAAAGGTAAAACAATATGACATTGAGTTATGTTTTTTTAAAGATAAAGACGATAGATTGTATTTATAATTCAAGCACAAAGGACCGTCAGCCACAAGAGCCAATATAAATAGAGATAAAGTTATTACAAATACGGTAGCGCAATAATCACAAAGGGTTGTTAAACCCTTTATGTGAAAATGGCACTTAAAACCATGGAAAGTTCATATGGTGGCCACATTAATAAGCCTATGTTTTCATCAAATACTAATCAAACAATTACACCAAGGTTAAAACAAAAGTGAAGGAAATTATGTACCCAATAGGCTAATACTAGGAATTAACCTCATCTTCAGCTGTAAAGCTAAAAGCTATCAGCTCAAAACAATAATGTCAAGGTGTCCCCATGTTTCCTAATTAATTGTTCCATTCAATAGCTCCCAATTCTTGTTGTCGAAACAGAAACCTCAACTTTTTCTTCACCAAAAAGCATGTTGTCATAAGAAGTTGGATTATGATTGTTACCAACAAGTCCACAAAGCAAAAGCTTAATCATTGTTTAAATTATCAGATAGAGTCCAATTCCTGGTTGAATTTTGTCTCTCTTTTCATATGGACCCGTCAAAAGATTGACTTTTTCTTTTCTTTTGAATTCTTTTTTTGTTGGTCTTTTTCTGTTTTTTTTGTTTTAAGTAAGTGTGGCAAGAAACTGGCAAGAGAAAAGGAGAAAAGAATAATAAAATTAAAATACTTTGATTTCTAACTCAAATAAAGAATGAAGTAAATACTGCTGATCACAACCAACATGCTGGTTGGTATTTATTGGGAGAAAATAATTAAATTACAATATGAACAATAATGAATTAATTATTAGCACTAATTTCACCATCAGTTGGAGTTGCTGGCAGCTACGGCCTTTCCATGTGGTGATCTCATTTCACGGACCTTCCTTTCCCTGGACAGAATTTGCGCCACCCTACATGCGTGCAGATTAATTAAGAAAATTAATTGTGATTAGTAATGTTTAATCAATATAACATATTTATGATCATGCCAAAAAACCATATTAGATTGGTGAGTAATCAAATATACATACCTTACGAGAGCTTCTTCATTTGTATCCTGATGAGCAGGCTCATAGATACCAGTTTGCAAATTCACCCTCGAAACTGGTTTCTTCAACAATTCCTCTCCAACTTTTACAAGGTTATTCAAGTTTTCTTGCGTAGCAATATCCACTGAAGATACTGTTTTCTCCAATGTATCATCCTGCACCATATATATTTTCACTTCAACCCGTTAATTATCGATTTTTACTGTGAGTTTGGATCATTGATTATGGTATAGATTCATAGTATGGCAGTAAATATATCCCAAATACCTGAATTCGGAGGTAATTTTTCTCAGAGTCAAGAGCTTGAAAAACAGTAGCAAGGTGGAAATCGACCATGTCACTACTTGCTTGAGTAAATACATCTACCAATGGAGAGGAACCCCCTTTCGTCAACCATCCCAAAAGACCCCATTTAGCTGCATCATCGGCATCATATTTCTCTTCAGATTTTGCTGAACCAGTACCCAACGATATCACTAAGAACCGACCATACTCAGTTGACCTTATAGCAAAGAAGTCAGAATTTCCCTGGTGGATTTCTTTTGTCACTTCGCTTATAGCAACCAAAGCCTGATAAGGAAAAACAACAATACAATGAACGAGAGCGAAATAAGCTTTTGAAATTGCATGGTGTTTTATAGATCAAGGTCATAATTTAATTATATATATACCGGGTTGTTAGCAGCAACGCCACCATCAATGAGATCGAAATCTCTTGATTCACCAGTGGAAGTTTTTGTTTCAAAATGGTGCGCTGGGAGATAGGTTGGGGCTGCTGAAGTCCCAATGCATATATCCGACAGTAAAGCATTTATGCTAGTGTTCTTTTTCTCCTATAATCACCATCAAAACACAAAACCAAACATGTAACTATATTAGATTTAACAAAACAAACATATATATATATACACACACACACATATATATTTAAAGATATGAAAACAAACCTCATAGCTGGAGAAGACCATTGGTTGGAGCCGCTTTATATCAAAAGTTGGGATTATAACGTTTGTTAACGTGTCACTTAATCGTATGTCTCCTAATATTTCCTTCACTATCTTATGTAAATACTTTCCATCATACTTTGGTCCTGACACAGCTTTTACCATGTCCATGGCCTCACCAATCAATGTATAGTTGCTGCACAAGAAAAATATATGTGATTGTTAGCCACTATATATGTATAATATTAAAAAAGAAAAAGGTGTTCAAGCTAAGATTAATTATACTAATAATTGATTTACATGTACAAGATTAATGACATTGAGTTGAAGTTAAGATCGATGTTAAATAGCTTGTTAGATACCTGTCTTGGGGGAAGATTTTAGGACAGTGTTCGAGATAAAAATCATTAATGTCTTTAGCAGCAAACAAGGGTCGATTATTTTCATCTGGGGTAGTAAGCATGGCAGTCACAAGCCCGCCAGTGCTAGTCCCTGCAATCACATCAAAGTAATCTGCAAGCCTTGCTTCTTCACCATCCAGCTTCTGCATATGTGGCAAAGTTCAAGTGAAAATAAATTAGCAAGATAAACATTATTAATTAAAGTTAAATTATGGGTTTTAATATATATGCTTAATTACCTGAAGCTCGGATTCTAGGAACTTGAGTATAGTTCCGGGAATAATCCCTCTAATTCCACCTCCATCAATGCTCAGAACGGTGACGATGTTCCCGTAAGTGGGAGACTGAAGAAATGATCTTGCTCTCTCCATTTGAGATGAAAGACAAGGCATACCGAATGATGCACAACACAGGAAAGGTATAGGAGAGGTACTCGGAAGGAAGAGTGCTTATTTAGTATGAACTAATGAATAGAACTGCAGAGAGAATAAAGCTTGAACACTAAAAGAAGGCTGATGATGATGGGATTAATTGAGTTTAGTAACCTTGAGCACCTAGCTATGCCTTATATAGAGATCTTTTCCCCTTCCAACTTTGACCCCAAATCTGTATGCATGTCGTTATAACAAGTTTTAAGTTGGACCACTTCTGTCAGAATTAAACACTGCATTCGTGTGGACGTGATTGATTATCTGAAAACAAATTCACAATAATATTCGACATATATGGAGACACCAAAATTTATTCATCAAAGATAAAGTCCCGTTGATTCAAATTTGGACCCATTTTAAACCTTATCAAGTAAAATAGTATTATTTGCTTCGTGAATAAATTTGGCGACTCAAAGCATCATGAATTGCTTAAACCTACCGTAATCTGTTGTTTAAGCAAATTGATAAACAGAAGCCAAGTCAATTTTGAGAAAAAATTGCCAATATTATATGTACGCGGCTTTCTTAAACAACAAGAAATGATGTTGTCAAAAAGTCATATGCCCTAGATAACTAGGTGTAATTCCGAACACATTACTTGACTTTGAGTACTAGTTTAGCTGAGAAGAATTCAACAGGAGCATCTTAATTAACGTTTACCTGCTTGTACTTTTACTATATTTGTGAATCTTAATATTCACCAACTTAGTCACGAGTATATATATTTTATACACATGATAAAATTTTATATAGTTTATCAATCAATGAGCTACTGTCAGACTTTTCTAATTAAACACTGCATTCGTGTGGACATAATTGATTAAATGCTTCGACCTAATTACTGAATCTTACCCGAGTACTATTTACAATAATATTCAACATATTACATACGCGTACTGCTATATGGAGACACCAAAATTTATTCATCGAAGACAAAGTCTCGTTGATTCAAATTTGGACCCCTTTTAAACCTTAACAAGTAAAATATTATTTGTTTTGTGAATAAATTTGGTGACTCAAAGCGTCATCAATTGCTAAAACCTTCCGTAATGTATTAGATTGTTCTAGACTGTTGTTTAAGCAAATTGATAAACAGGATGCTGGTATATTATATAGGTGTTTTGGCAATTGATTTACATGCTAGCTTTGATAAGTATGAGGAGGAGAGGTTCCTTCAAATGAAATGAAGATGCTTCTTTTTCTTTATGTTGAGATATAATTTAAATATATGTGAATCATTGAGACTGGGTCAAGACCTTTCACAATCAGTCCCAACTCAAGTCTTCCAAAACAGTAAACACCATGGAAACTTCAGGAGTGAAGTGAAGTGACCCATTCCCTAGCTAATATTTTTCTCTCAAAAATATATTAAAGAAAAAAGAAGAAGAAAAAAAACACCGAGAGAGAGTGTCTCGCAATTACCATATAAGTTAGGAAATTTCATAAGAATCTCTCCTGAAAAACTTTTTTGGTCGAAGGAAAAGAAAGTTCTCACGGATATGGACTTCTTATTTTTTGGTTCAAACCCAAACTGTAATCAATTGACTCTTTATGCATCGCTTGGCCGGACATCAAATATACCAAAATCCAGTTTTACCCTTTGTCTCGACTCTTTCAACTCTGTAAATTATACAATAAATCCAATCGAAAAATAAAAGTCTCTAGCAAATTTTATTTCTCCAACTTCCTTTACGACTATATATAATGCTATTAATAATACATATATGATAAAATTAAAATTGTATTGTATGTATTTTGTCAACCAAATGGGCAGGGGAATGTGTTTATTTATTCACTTTTAGTGGTCAGTTTTTCAGAAATTGGGCTTGAAATTTGTACAGATTTCTATCCAGCCTTGATGTTTTTTTTCTTATAAGAAGAAAAAAAAAGAGGAAAAAACATGTTGAATATCTTGATGATAAGTATGACAATGATCAAAAGTTTAAATCTATCGAAACTTTTGGGCAATCCTAAATTAATAATTAATCCCCAGACATAATATTAATTAACTCTAAAGCCGACCTATATAGCCAACCCTTACTGGTTATGTATAGGTAGTAAAATACGGAACAAGAAAAGTATGGATAAAATACGTACGTGTTTTATTCGGCAATGAGTTTAGGTTGTTAGTTGATCTAGGTTTTTTTTTCAATTGTTTTATATGCATCACTTGAAGCCTAAAGTCTCTGCTACTACAGGGATGGTTTCATAAGTATGAGGAGGCTCCCTCAAATGAAGATGCTTCTTTTTCTTAATTTTGATAAGAAAAATATGTGATAAATTAATTCAATCAAAAGTGCTCCATAGTCAAGACCTATCATAATCAGTCATATTAACTTGTTTAATTAGTGGGACATAAGTGGTTCAAAATACTTGTTTAATTTGTTTACTTAGTGTTTAATCAATCAATTTACAACGTGGGATATATATTTAATTTGTTTCGAAGTTCATTGCAATGCTTCAAAAAGAAAAAGAAAAACTCTGGTGCGTAATACTTAGCCAAATAAATAAAGAATATGAAGGAACATATATATATATATATATACTGCTGATTACATCACAACCAACCTGTTAATTGGTATTTATTGGGAGAAAAATAAATTAAACAATTTCTCGCTTACATTGGGAGAAAATAATTTCAGTACTGAATTACATGAAGAAAAAAAAATGTATTGACGTAGCATTTCATCATGACTTTGATGGCCTTTTATTTTTCTTGAAGATTAAACATAATTAAAAGGAATTATATATATACGTATGAGGGCAGCATATTATTTCTTTGGTGGTGCTGCTGATCATGTCCTTTCATGAACGACCTTGCTCCTCTGAGCCCTCTCCTTAGAGAGAACGCTCGCTATCCTACATGCAAATTAATTAACAAAACAAAAGTCATTAGCATGTCAATTTATTGAATTTACATGATCATGCTACAACTTAATCATAATATATAATAGAGCAAATACCTCACAAGAGCCTCTGCATTTGTAACCTCAGGACGAACAGGCTTGGATTTATTGGTATCAAAATTCACTCTCGAAACCGGTTTCTTCAACAATGCCTCTCCAACTTTTACCAAATCATTCAAGTTTTGTTCTGTGGCAATATCCACAGAAGCCAGTGTTCCACTTAGCGTATCATCCTGCATATTCATTTCCGAGTATTTGTGCACTTAGTTTGTCTACGTAATACATTTTTGTGTGTGCATATAAAATGGTCATTTGGTCTAGTGATATTTATCTCAACTTTATTGCATATTCTTATGTTACCTGAATTCGAAGGTAATTGTCATGAGACTGAAGGGCTTGAAAAATTGTAGCAAGGTGGAAATCAACCATGTCACTACCTGCGTGGGTAAATATATCCACCAGTGGAGCCGAAAAATCGGATCCGATAAGCCACCCGAAAGCACCCCACTCAGCCGCTTCATTGGCGTCATACTTCTCGTCAGACGTTGTACCAGTCCCTAGTGATATGACTAGGAACCGCCCATACAACTGTTCATTTTCACCCATAGGCAGGAAGTCAGGGTTGCCCTTGTGGATTTGTTTTGTCACTTCGCTCATAGCAACCAAGGCCTAGTAAAAAATAATAATAATAATACACACATATTAATGATGATCATATATATGAAATAATTCAGATTATGCAAATTAGGTTTTTGCAATTTGATCAATGTATACCGGGTTATTGGCAGCAACTCCACCGTCGGTGAGATTGAATTCTCTTGATTCACCATTTGAATTTGTGGATTTAAATTGATAGGTTGGAAGATAGTATGGGGCTGCTGAAGTTCCAATACATATATCCGAAAGCAAAGCATCTAAGCTGGGTTTCTTTTTCAACTAAAATCATGACAAACATATATATACAAAATCAAGAAATGTTCATAAAAAGATCACCATTAGAATTAAATTATGTAAATATATGCATGTGTTTTAATTAAGAGATAATTAATAAACAAACCTGATAGCTGGAGAAGATAACTGGTTGCAGTCGCTTTATATCAAAAGTTGGGATTACAACATTAGTTAATGTGTCGCGCAAATGTTTGTCTCCTAATTTTTCCTTCAACATTTTATGTAAATACTTTCCATCATATTTTGGTCTCCTTAAACTTTCCAAATTCTCTGCGACATCGGCGAGTGGAGAACTGATGTACATGGATGAAAATTAATTATCGTGAACCATTATGTATATGAATGTTGTAGTACAAAAATCAATGAAGAATTAACCATACCTGGATTGGGGGAAGATTTTAGGGCAGTTTTCGAGATAAAAAGGGTTGATATCTTTAGCAGCATACAAGGGACGGTTATTTTCATTTGGGGTAGTAAGCATGGCTGTCACAAGGCCACCTGTACTAGTCCCTGTAATCACATCAAAATAATCTGCCAGCCTTGCATCCTGACCATCCAGTTTCTGCATATACCGAACAAGTAAAGCGAAAAGTTAGTCGCATTAGATTTTTTATTATTTTTTATTTTGAAAAAAATGAGAAACACCAACAAATTATGAGAAGTGGAGCAAACATGCTCGCTAGGTGTAACACCACGTGATGGCGTGACAAATTCATTTATATTATAACACGTGTATTTATTGAAAGTTCTAGTTTGATCATTATTTTACCTGAAGCTCAGACTCTAAGAAGTTGAGGATGGTTCCTGGGATAATCCCTCTTATTCCACCTCCATCAATACTAAGAACAGTAATGAGACTTCCATTTGTGGGAGAGTGAAGGGATGATCTTGTTTTCTCCATTAGTGATACAAGTGAAGGTTACGCACAAGACTTAGTTTAGAATGAAAACTCACAGAGAGAGAGAGAGAGAGAGAGAGAGAGAGAGAGAGAGAGAGAGAGAGAGAGAGAGAGAGAGAGAGAGAGAGAGAGAGATTAATTTGAAATTTCAAGAATCTCAAGAGGAAGGCGTTGTAGGTTGTAGGAATTAAGCTTTGGTTGTGGGGTTTATATAGAGATCTTTCCCCCCAAAACTTATGTATATCTTGATCGAGTTGTTTCAGTTTACTTTGTCTTTTGAATAGTCCTTATATTGTCATTATTAGACACGCTTTCCTATCGTTTCAAAGTCCAAGACATAACATTTGTATTGTGATTATTCATTTGTCCGTCCATGTTTGCCAGAATAAGTTTATGTTCTTCGCAGTGATCACACAAATCTTCCTACACAGAATTTTCTATTTTCTAAATAGTACTGCTGCATATGCATTGATTTCTGCACGTGGAAAAACTCATCACTATTTAGTCCTTTTTGAATAGTCCTTGTCTTGTAATTAGATATGTCTTTTGAACACGTCATTTCAATGCATTGTACGTATCAATAAGTTGCAATGTTTTCGTGTGAAATTTCATATTTAAATGAAAATCACGATGTTAAAACATAATATTGATTTAAAATCCCACATTTCAATTCACTTCCGTTGAGATTCACACATATGCATCATGCACGTACGTCATCGTTTTGAAGCTGGAACATCCAAACCAAGATGGAGTGCTCATCCTGCTTTCTTGTGTTTTGAATTTTATTTACCAATACCAGGTCCTCTGGTCCGGTCCAGCTTCTTAATTTGTCTTGTACAAGCTTTGGCTCACTTGATTGCGATGGTCCAGCATGGCCGCCTCCCCCTCGTGGGAAATACTTACTTACGCCAACAAATTCATCAGATAAACCCAATCTTTAATGGCATGTTTATAACAAGTAATGACAGTCGCTCCCATTGAAGGATTTTTCAGTATTTAATAATGTGATTGCTGATAAGACTCACACCGACACCGATTACAAATTAGTCGACATGTCTAGTAATGTAAACAAAAAACCAACGAGGTTTTGCTCGATGAAAAAGGCATTGACTAGCAGACCCGTAATTTCATGTTCAAATCCCACTAACACCTTAATAGTGTGTGTCTGACAAACTCCTCTTCCCATCGCACCTTAAAATCTCTCACAAATTTACTAGATAAGATTAAAACGAAACCGTCACTATCTCTATTGTCGGCCTTAAATGTATCATGTATGAGCCCATATCCAACTTCCGGACCAATGTTTTAAGCTGGAGGTTATATTTGGGCTGGTTTTAAGCTGGACTGGTTATATTGGGCCGATTACATTTTAGTGTTCAGCCCAGAGTAAAATAAGTTGGAAATATGGAATTTAGAAAAAGGAAAAGAAAAACGATGGAGAGGGATTATAATATAAAACAAAGCAGAGCTGTCTTGCTAGAAAAGAAAGCGGAGCTGCCCAATCCAAACACTGAAAGAGAAGAGAGAAAGATAGAAGAAAGAGAGAAGAGCGAAGAGAATGTCAGGCATGGAGAGGCTTCAGAGGATGTTCGCTGGTGCCGGAGGAGGTTTGGGCCACCCACCTCCCGACTCGCCGACTCTCGATTCTTCCGAGCAGGTTTACATCTCCTCCCTCGCCCTCCTCAAGATGCTGAAGCACGGTGAGCTCTCTCCTTCCTCTTCTTCTTTATTTTACTTCGCATCTTGTCCAGTCTGATCGAATTTCAGTTCCTAACTTGGGGTTTTAGGGTTTTGATGCTTTCTTAGCTATGGATTTGACGTATGGACTTCGAAACCCTAAGTAGGCGACGATGTTTGTAAATCTTGTCGAAATTGTGCATTACGGATCCTAATTAGGGTTTTTGAAGCTTAATTGGAGCTTTTTGTAATGTGATTTATTTATTTAATGCTTACTTTTGGTTTGGGATTTGGTAATTATTAGGAAGGGCGGGAGTTCCAATGGAGGTTATGGGATTGATGCTCGGAGAGTTTGTGGATGAGTACACTGTACGTGTGGTCGATGTGTTTGCTATGCCGCAGAGTGGTACTGGTGTTAGTGTCGAAGCTGTTGATCATGTCTTCCAGACTAACATGCTTGATATGCTTAAGCAGACTGGACGGTATGCCTCTTTCTCACTTTGATTTATGAAATGTAGAGTAGTTGTTAAAAATGCATTATACAGGTTGTTTTAATTCAATAAACATGGCATTGCTGCTTCTGGCTTGCAGATAGATTACATTCAATTTATTGTTTTCGGGAAATGACTGAATAAATAAGAACATTATGATTCGATTGGTGACTTTTCTGTAAGGAGCTCGTGCAAAGATTTATCTTTGTGTTTCTGGTTTTTAAATTGTGTATCCCTTTGTGGGAGTTATAATCAGTATTTATATTTTTGTATTTGCATTAATAATTATGAGTGCAAACTGAAGTTTGTGTGAGGTGATAAGTTAGAATAGCTTATTAACACCTTCATTGTTAATACTTTTACGTTTGTGTCACAGTTCACTCTCTGTGTTCTCAAATTATGTGGTTATAAATGACCATCTAAGCTGATGCCTTTTTGTAACTTATGTTTTTTTCTTATTGGTAATGCAGACCAGAGATGGTTGTGGGGTGGTACCATTCACATCCTGGATTTGGCTGCTGGCTATCTGGTGTCGACATTAATACACAGCAGGTTGTGGTTTGATTTATATTTCCTATTTCATTGGACACAAGTTTATTTTTTCTCCTTGATGACATATATATTTATGTTGGTGCATGCATACTGATGTCTTTGTTATGAAGAAGAAATTGGTGGTTGTAGGCTCTTTTTTCTTGACTACGGTTCCACATTGTCTGTTCACTTCTGTCTGTTTTATCATCATAGTCTTCTTCTTTGGCACCTTAATATTAGATTAACTATTACACCCAAAATTCTTTAGGTCCAAATCTAAATCTTACTTTTGCAGTCTATGATATGTCAAAAATCTTAATAGTTAATCAAGATCATGTTTATGTTTGTGTACAGCATTCTTGTTTATCCTACTTTCATCAACTAAGATTGAGTCTTCTGCAGCGTAGAATAGTTTGACTGTTCTCAATGGATGTTGTACTGTTATTGGTGATACCCTTGAGTAGAAACTTTATTGTTGCTTAGCATGTTCAGAGAGAGGGGGCCAGGGGTTCTGGCAATTAATGTTCATTCTGTTATTTACCCAAATGCAATATTGTCTTATACCTTTAATCTTTTGTAGAGCTTTGAAGCATTGAATCAACGTGCTGTGGCTGTGGTGGTGGATCCAATTCAGAGTGTGAAGGGAAAGGTGGTCATTGATGCCTTCCGTCTTATCAACCCACAAACTATGATGCTTGGCCAAGAACCACGCCAGACTACATCTAATCTTGGACATCTTAATAAGCCATCCATTCAAGTGAGTCCTGAACGAGTAATTTTAACTCCATTCTTTGCAATCACAACTTTTTGACCTCTTGTGCAATTTCCTCTGCAGGCATTGATCCATGGGTTAAACCGACATTATTACTCCATAGCAATTAATTACAGGAAGAATGAACTTGAGGAGAAAATGTTGCTCAACCTTCACAAGAAGAAATGGACTGATGGGTTGACACTTAGGCGCTTTGATAATCATTCAAAGACAAATGAGCAAACTGTTGAGGTAAGTGAAGGTTTCATGAACTTCAATTTATAGTGGTTTGCACTAGTGACTTCTTATAGCTGAAGTATATACTACGATTATAGTTTAAGAAAAGACCATTAAGTTTCCATCTCAGTGTAGTTTTCCTGGTTAGAAGTCCATTCTCTCACAAAATAAAAACTAAAACCATCTGC
Organism: Prunus persica; assembly: GCF_000346465.2. NCBI lineage: Eukaryota > Viridiplantae > Streptophyta > Magnoliopsida > Rosales > Rosaceae > Prunus > Prunus persica. The sequence continues at coordinate 37,368,350 of NC_034009.1, read as the reverse complement.
CTGAATTGATTTTCAAAAGGGGTAAAGGTTATGCCCCTTTGGACTATGGGTTTTATCCTCTTCCTCTAGAGTGACTGTTGGAATGTTTTTCTCAGCAAGTCTAAAATGTGAGCTGGTTTTGATTTATTATAGGTCGACTAAATTTACTGCCTGAAGTCGTGATTCAATTCCTTTGCATCTGGATTTTGCAGGAGATGAAGAACTTGGCTGTCAAATACAACAAAGCAGTCCAGGAAGAGGACGAGTTACCTCCAGAGAAGCTCGCGATTGCAAACGTTGGAAGGCAGGATGCCAAGAAGCACCTTGAAGAACATGTCTCCAACCTGATGTCCTCAAACATAGTCCAGACCTTGGGAACAATGCTTGATACGGTTGTGTTCTAGAGAGTTCGAGGTCCAAGTCTGGAAACTGAGGTTGCATTACTGTGTGAGTGGGGCCACTGATAATCTTTATTGCTTTGAAACAGTGTTGGTATGCAAGACTAGTTTTAGCTGAACTAAAAGATCTCCATGAAAGTTCAACCATGTGGACATAAATTTACTTATGGATTGTGTTTTACAGTAAATGAATATTCAACTACCACAAGATTCTATTCCATCACCATCACCATCACCCGCAACCCACTTTCCTGTGATTTCTTGATCAAGTACTTGGTGCTGATCCACACGACTTTCACATCATCTCTACGACATTGCGGAACACAGCACACACTCATGCAAGAGACATATTTTAAAACTATTAAACATCACACACCACATCTCATTGTCGGATATGAGTTGTCCTTTATAGAGAGAGCCAAAGTTTGATCTATTTGGCGGAAAGCTAAAGTTCGATTTGGACCTGGTAAGGATTCCTCTGTGATACTAAGGCGATAATAATATTGGGTTAATGAACCCACTTACATTTGTGGTTATAAAAGGTTGTCCAATTTGCGTCAGTTTAGATTTGGTTCGGTTCAAGTCCGCGGAGTATGCAAGCTTGGCACTCTAGTATAATCCTACTGAAAATAGCTTTTGCTTATTCAAACAGCTTACATATGCAACCGAAAAAGTAAAGAGAAGAAATAAGTACAATAACAGCAATGACATTGAAAATGCCTGATACAAAGATTGACAAAGGAATCCCACCACTTTGTCAATTTCCCCACAGATAATATTGTCCAGAAAGCAACCTTTTTCATGGAATATGCACTAATCTTGGTTTATGAAAGAAGCCAAATGCTTAATCAAGCTCTTAGCTTTTTCACAATTGGGATTAAAGATGTGAAACACATGGTCCTCGCCTTCTGTTTCAGTATACTCCTTCCTCCCTCTCCAACTGCTCTTCACCAGTTCATCATAATAAAGCCTCCCTCTGTCCCTCAATATGTCTTTTCCCGCAACAAGAACAAGCACTTTCCCACAAGCCAACCCCTCAACACTCGGGGCTCCATCCCCAAAGGGGTTAATAAGCGGATCATCCCCCGCTTTCTCTGACGGGCAAACGAACTGCCACCACTTGTCCACCATTGACTTCCTCACCAAATCTGTCACCTCTCCACCAATTGGCTCCTTCCCCCAAAAATAAGGATGGACCAAACCAATCCCGGCAATCTTCACCTTCGGATCCGCGTCGGATGCCTTCACCCGTAAGGCCAAATGGTGTGCAATATTAGCCCCTGCACTGTCTCCAACCAAGAACACCCGCCCAAAATCAACATGCTCCTTAACCCACAAATCACCATCTTCTCCACCACCAAACACCCAATTGAGTGCAGCCCAAGAGTCTTCATATGCAGTAGGGAGGGGGTGCTCAGGGGCCAACCTGTAATTTACCGAAACAGCGATGGCTTTTGCTTCAGCAACAAGCATGTTGAGGCTGTTGTGGTAAAGCGGGTCGGCGGCTGAGGATATGAAAAAGGCCCCGCCATGGAAGTAAACGATGAGGGGAAGCTTGTGATCAGTTTTGGTGATGTTGTTGGGTATGTAGAGCCTGGCCGAGACTCCGGTTTCGGGTATGAGGACGATGTCTTTGGATAAAACTCCGGTCTGAGGGTCCAGGCCGGCCGGGAAGACTTGGGTTCCGGCGATTCTGTCAATTGTTCCGTCTTTGAGCACTCGCAGGTAGGGCAAGACTTCAAGTGAGACTTCTGGTGATGTGGTTGAAGCCATTTGTATGGAAGAAGAAGAAGAAGCAGAAGCAGAAGAAGAAAAGGTCACGTATGACTTGAATTAGAGGGGCAAGATATTTGGAGAATTGGCATGCAATTTATTTAGGGAGATGAGATAAGTGTGAACTGCACGAAAAGCAAGTTTTGTAAAGGCTATGAAGTCAAAATCTAGCAACTATATTTTAATACCAAAAGTTATGGTGATTGTTTGGTACAGTTTTTTGAATTCCTCCAAGACTGTTTTGTTCAAGAAAATTGTTGTAGCATAATAAAATAATGAAATAAAATAAAATAAAAATCTTCCTGCAGCACCTCGTAATCAAATCATATACAAATCATTCGTTTTGGAAGGAGAATGAGCCAAGCAACATTTTCTATACTAATCATATTATATGAAACAAGATAATTGAACACATAACTTCGATGTAAGGTCAAATGCTCGTAACCAATTTTATTTCTTCTGATTCTGTTTTTCATTTCACTATTTTTAATTCAAAAGAAAGAAGTCTCTTGCATGCTAGGTCACGCTAAGCCATTCTTTTATTCAAAGTTTAGCAGGCAAAATTTCTGGTGTGAGTGGATGTATACATTCTTTGCGGTACCAAAAATCTGTAATGATCAGGTGAAAATCATAATAAGATGATTAAAAATCAGTTGAAAGTTAAGTAAAGTCTGTTATATATATAAGCAACCACCAACAACATTCTTGATTGGGTCAATAGAAAAAGCTAGACGTGTCTATTTCAGGATTGTGAAAACGTGCCAGCCCTCGTGGTTGGAGGTGGCAAAAAATAATAATAATATTCAAAACACCAACTTATTAAATTTATATTAATTGATACGGTAGAGATTCATTTGTTTCCTGTTATTAAATTTATATTAAAAGCATGAACAATTTTGACTTTTCACAGTTTGAATTTTGACTTTTCACCGTTTGAAGTTTGATGTAGAATATGTAAGTGTGGATCAGCAAAAGCTTTACAACCATAAGAAAGCTTTTATAAATTCTTAAACCAAAAGCAGCCGCTAGAAAAGCTAGAAGCTTCGCTAAAGGATAGTACACACTCATATAGATAGACTAGACTTAGCCTTGAAGAATTTCCTTCATCATTACAAGTATAAAATTGAAAAAATAATTATTAACATTTTGACATATTTGAAATGGGAGAAGTCGTGTACCGGGAAAGAACGCAGGAGCATTGGATTACCAATTGTAATGTGATATTCACATCCTTCTCTATTAGTAAACACATGTGAACTTGTAAATCAAAATAATTCAAATACAAGAACCACATTATTATAAAAACACATAACCAAAAGTAAAAAGTAAAATCCTATTCTGACTTTTGTTTTTGTCATCATGCACTCCAAGTTCGATTCCCTCTCCGCGTCGTTAATAGAAAAGATGCAAATAGTTTGGTCCGAACGGGCCAAACGCGATTCGGGTTGTCTGCCACCCATCAAAGCCATTTTTTGAGGATGTTGGCCAATCATTTACCGCTTCTTGTCATTAACCTTGAAATGAAACCCAATCTTCATAGGCCCAACCCAATCTAACCCAAAAGCCCAAAAGTGATTTCCACCTACGACGCTAACCGGCGTTGTCAAAGGTGTCACCTTTAGCATTTCACTGAATCAACTTCCCATTCTACGACCCGTCTCTCCTCTCCAGTTCTTCCCTGCCCACTGTTTTTGTGGTAAAAGTCCGTAATAATGGAGAAAATGGTAGCTCTGAGATCGCTGTATCGCTCACTCTCCTCCAGATCTTATCGAGTAGCAGCCCTCAACCAGCAGCTGCTATGTCACTCCCAACCTCACCACCACAACGCTGGCGCTGCTCGAACCCTCTTCAGTTTCTCATCCCCCATGGTCAAGGACCTCTTTTCTGGTACTCCCTCTTATCCATTCGACCTCAATTTCTTTTTCCAAATACATATGTTTCTTTTTCTTCATACAAGCAGAAGCGTACTTTTGAAATTCAGATAGATTTAATGTAAAATTGAAATGGGTTATTATTTGAATCTCATTATCAGCACCATAAATGCATATTTGAATCCGTTTGATATAAAAATATTTGGGTTTTGTGTCATATTGAAGTGGGTGCTTGGCACAATTTGTTTTTTGTTGTTTAAATCCCATGTTGGCATGTTGCAAATCCGCAGATGATTGCAGGTCCCCTCTTTCAACCGGTTTGGGAAGTAGGCGATTTTATAGTGATGATTTGAGTCACATGCCTCCCATTAAAGACCCTGAGCTGCTCAATGTTTTCAAAGATTTGATGGCTGCAAGTTGGGATAAGCTACCTGATAGTGTTGTCCATGATGCAAAGGCTGCAGTTTCCAAGAATACCGATGACCAGACTGGCAAGGAGTCTGTCACTAATGTCTTCCGTGCAGCCGAAGCTGTTGAGGAGTTCGGTGGGATGATTACAACATTGAAGATGGAACTCGATGACAGCATTGGTTTGAGTGGAGAGGTATTATAATTTGGTTGCTTAGGTAGGGACTTTGCAGTTTCAATTTCATTTGTCTCTGCAATTATTTTGATATCATGTTTTAAAATTGTCTGTAGAATGTTAAGCCCTTGTCAGATGAGTACGTGAATGCACTAAAGACAATTTACAACCGCTATACTGCCTATTTGGATGCATTTGGGCCTGAGGAGACTTATTTGCGGAAGAAGGTAGAGACAGAGTTGGGAACCAAGTTGATATACTTGAAGATGAGATGCAGTGGCATAGGCTCTGAGTGGGGAAGGGTATTAATATTAACCTTGGACATGCTTACTTTACATTATAGCTAGATGCGATTCTTCATGGATAATGATAATTTTTCTAATTCATGATATTACCCCATGAGAAAAGCCATAACAAGTCATCAGTGCAGTTCACATTTGGTACTTTTCTTATCTGTATAAGCAGCATTCAATTCAAGCAATTTTATCCTCATCATTTGGCCCACTTAGGAGTTAGGAGAAAACAAGATCAAATTTGACCTGTGTGAGGCTATTTATTTGAAGTCTAGTGACAATATTCAGCCCTTGTTTTCTATCTCTCTCGCCACATGTTTTTATTTTTTATATGTAATGGGAACTGGAAAGGGGCTGTCAGTATATAGGATGCTTTAGCCTCTCTAGCTTTTCATTTATGCATTTGTGGCACATGGTTTGTTATTATCCTGCAGTGTCCTAATGCACATTGACATGTGGTCTGTGAATGAATGCAAATCTATTTGCTTACTTGCTCATGTGGTCTTGTATCCTGATTGCAGATCACTGTTCTCGGAACTTCTGGACTTTCCGGGTCATATGTTGAGCAAAGAGCTTAGCCTCAGAATTTCAGAGAATGTTGATGTAATTGGAAGCTTTCTGGTTTTTAGAATCATGTTTGTTGGATATTTGGAAATAGGCCAATCAGCCTTCCCTGGAAAACCTCGATGTGTAGGTTCTGCTGCCAGTTAATAAGAGAGTGCCTTTCTTGATCAATTAATGGAATAATGTAGCATCTTCTTGCCTTTGTGATAACATATAATGTTGTAAGTTCTGTTCCTTTCTGTAGTTTCAGTTTGATATGTTTCATTTGCTTCTGTTGAGTTGACAATACATGGAGCCCTTGTCCACAGGATGCTACAATCATGTTTTGATCAAATGTTAATATCATCTTGATTATATTACTGGGGGGAAATCTAGCAGTCTTCAATCAAATGTTGTAATTAAATGCTTGATTTCCAGCCACAGGAATTCCTTTATGTAAAGGGGTTTTACAATCATGTTTTGATCAAATGTTAATATCATCTTGATTATATTACTGGGGGGAAATCTAGCAGTCTTCAATCAAATGTTGTAATTAAATGCTTGATTTCCAGCCACAGGAATTCCTTTATGTAAAGGGGTTTTACTGATTCATATAACAAATTATGTCAAATGATTCCTACAACAGAGTTGCAACCAATGTTATTGCTTCTCTTTTAAAGTTTGAAATTCGAGACACACTTGAAAATGTTGTCTAATGTTGAAGCCGGACTCAATGAGGGTCCATTTCTTTCTAAGCCCAAGTCGTATTTAGCCACTCCATATCTCGAAAACAAGGTGTAATGTATTTTTTCTTAAGTACAAGCATAGTCTAAATTACATATGAGGGGGTTACTCACGAGTCACATACACACAACTAAGATGTCATGGGGTTCGAACTTGAGACCTCTGATATGCAAGTTTAGGCCATTTTCCAATGAATTAGACCCCATTGACAAGTGTAATGTTTTCGAAAAGACTATTTTTTTACGCAAAGGCAATAGTGTTCAAAAAGACTATTAATGTGTCAACATCATCCTCTTATTTATGTCATATGAAGATTATGTTGGGCTATTTGTTATCGATATAACAGAATACTAATACGAGATGAAAATTAACGTATATTTACCATTTCTTTGTCCTTTTTGTAGGATGTTGTTATACGTATCCTAAAATTAACTAAGTACAACATATGATCAAAGTATACCCTAATATTTAAATGAAAATATAAAATTAACTAAGTATACTCTATTTAACTACCAAAAAATACCCATAGTACACCCTAATACACTCTTATCACACAACACAAAAATCATTCCACCTTTCATAGCCTTTAGTTTCTCAGTCCAAGCGATCGATTTAACTGTGAATTTGTAATTATTAGAGTAGGTCTTGCTGGTGTAAATAAAATGAATGGGTGGCTGGTAATGGTGGTGGTATTGATTGCTGAGCTGATTCTGATGAAACAAGAGTAGGCTTCTGTTGACTGACTACTTGGTGGCATGTGTATATACCTGGAAAAGTTTAGGTAGTTGGGGAATCTTGGGGAGCTGTACAAAAGAAAGATGGTGAAGTTTAGATGGATGGTTTGCAGCACTTTAAACATGGAAGTAGTACAAAGCTGTGCACAGAGATCTTGACTGTTGCAGTTATGCTTTTGGTTGCAATGGAAAATAGTTTCCTCTTTGGGTTATGGAATTAGTTAATTGAATGGTCATCTCTTTCCAATCAATACTTGTTTTGCCAGTTTCTGCCTTTTAATTTCCATCTTTAACAGGTTTGCTTGGAAATTCTTCCTATTGTGATGTGATAAAACCACATTGTAAATGCATCTGGTTCTGCTCCCCAAAAAAAATGGCGATCAAAGATGTCTGTGAGGGTAACATTGTAAATTTGTATCAAATGGAAGAAATTTCGGTTGATTCAAATATGTTTCCAGTTTTGGGTCATTCCTGTTTAGTTTCAAAATCGAGACTTCTTCGAGCCAAATTGAAAGATTTCGGTGAAAAAAACAAATAAAATTGGAAAAAGCTCCATAAATATGAGGAGGAGCTTACATTTGATTAGTGTTGAATATGGTGAGTATGGTATACTTATTAAAATTACATTCATTTTACAATTCAATATATCTTTTTTTAATTATTTTATATTAGGATAAATTATTAATTCAATAAATAGTTAGTAATAAAATGTAATTTTAGAATTCGTTTAATATCACATTTTTATACGTAGCTACTCCCCATTATATCAATAAGAAGAAAGAGAGAAATGTAATATTACAATCATTTTATACTAAGTCAACAAACTCTTTCGTTGAACTTTTTGTGGGAATGAGAGGTTTGATCAAGTCCAAGGATTGTGATTTGTGAGACTTGGTTGTCAAGTTTGAAAGAAATAAATTTATATGTGGTTTGCATAAACCGTGTTAACCATGTGTTTTAGTTACAAAATGGTTAAGTCATCATGTGCAGCTCATGTGCTCTCTGTTAAGCTCATGTGCTCTCTGTTAAGTTTGTTAGTGAGAGAGCTGTATTTGTTAAGTTTGTTAGCGTAATATTAGGAAGTGTGCACTGTACTAAAGCTGAGCTTTTATCATTTTTCATTATCAATCTAATCAGAACAAGGCTCTCTTCCTTCTTGTTTTCTCTCTTCCTTCTTCTCCTGAAATCCCTAAATCTCATTCTCTTCTTTTGTTAAGATGGTATCAGAGCGGGTTGCCCACGTGTGAAAGCCCAACGGCCACACGTGCTCCACGTCACCCAAAATGTGTTGTCCACGTGTTAGGCTTGAAAATTCGCCACACGTGCGGGGGCGTGTGAGAATGTGAAGGTAAAGAGTCCCACATTGGAAAGTTGAGAAACCTAATAAGGGCTTATAAGGAGTTGGGTTACTCCCCTCATTGCCAATTGGTTTTGGGGTGGAACCTCAACTTCCTTCAAACCGGACAATTAAAAAAATTTAGATGGCAGATGACCTGAGTGGAATATTGGCTTTGTATGAAAAACCCATTATTAATAAATTACAATTATTCCAAGCTAAATAAATAAATAAATTACTCATTTTCTTATTTTATTGTTTAAAAGAATAAATCAATAGTATGTAAAAAATTCATTTTAGCACCATTCACTACTACATTTTACACATTGCGCGACGAAGGAAAAAACGTCGCGCAAAGTCTCATTTAGTCGCCCCAATTTCAGCGCGACAAAAAAGTCGTTGCGCATATTCCGTCGCGCGAAGATCGTGAAGAAAGCCTTTGCGCGACGAGGTATAACTCTTTGTCGCGCAAAAGTGTGCGACGGGTAAACCATCGTTGCACCAACGGTGTGGAGACGAAACAACTGTTCGTCGCAAAAGTATTTGCGCGACGATCAAGTATACGGCGCACGTATATTTGCGCGACGACGGGAATTGCGCGACGAAATATTATTCGTCGCGCAAAATGTGTTCGCGAGACGTATATGTTCGTCGCAGAACAATTCGCGCGATGAGAAAGTTTTCGTCGCACATATAAATGAGCGACGAACAATTATGTCGTCGCGCAAAAAGTTTTGCGCGACGAAACATTTCGTCGCGCATGAATTAAAAGTGATAAAAAAATTTGATTTTTTATTTTTTTTGTTACATGTTGGTTTGCGCGACGAAATATTTTCCGTCGCGCAAAAATAATGTTACAATTTTTTTTTTTAAATTTATATTTTTGATTTTTTATTTTAAATAAAATTGGTTTCTTTTTATTGATTAAACAATGAAATTGCAATAAAAATAAATTAGAATAAAATTTTGTTATAAAATAAAATAAATGTATTACAAATAAAATAAATACACTAATCAAATAATGAATCAAAATCAACCGAGTCGTCGCCAGTATGCGGCTCGGAGGGCGGGGCGTTCACCGGGGCAGTGGTCTGGTGGGGATGCCCGGGATGGACGGGCTCAGAGGTCGGCGCATCAAAATGCGGGACTGGAATGCCAGACTGTGCGAGGGACTGCAGAATGACCGACATCTGGCTCTGAAGAGTGGCCACCTGTGCTGTCAAAGCAGTGACCTGACTGTTTGACTGCGCCGATGAACGAGGTCGAGGTTCCCTCCGCCGGGCATTCCCCATCCCTCGACAATATGTCCCCGGCCTCCTCCCGAGAGTCTGATCCAACGTCTCCGTCAAGAACTGAAATCCAGCATCCTGTGGAGGAGCCACAGACTCGATCGGAGTCTCGGGAGGAAGCTGGGAGGAGGACTCCTGAAGAACAAGCTGGCTCCTCTCCACCATCGTCGTCTGTTGAACATAACATAAAACATAAATTAAAACATGCATATAAATTGAATGCGTAACATAAGAATTAAAATTAAATAATACTTACATGAAGGGACTCGGCCAACTCATTCCCGGGTCGAACATAAACGTCACCAAAGACGTCGATCTCTGGGAACTTGGACCCCTCCTAAATTGAACAAGAGAAGAAAAATATTAGTATGAAAAAAATAAATTAATAAAAATGACATTAAAAATGAAATAAAAATTTTGTGATTATTACCCGACGCCGTGCATCCATCCTATACGAAAAGGGTCTGGAGCCGGAATGGTGGAGAAGGGTCTTCTTCTTCCTATTACCCTTATTCACTTGGGCTTTATTCTGTTATACAAAAAATGAAATGTATTAGTTTAAATATAAAAAATTAAATAATAATGAAATAAAAAAATAAAATAAACATTAATAAGTAATAAGTAATAATTAAACAAATATAATTAAAAAAATACCGCAAATTCGGGCGCTTGAAAATGAGCGCAGAGCCACTCCCAACTATCCTCCCGCCCCTCAAGCTCCTTCGGGCAACCCTCCTGAAGAGCGACTTGCGGATCATCATAGGCCTGAAAATGGTGGTGCAAGTCGCTCTTCCACTGCTTGTACCTCTCAGCGAAGAGTCTGTTGACGTACGTCAACGACTCTTCGTCGAGATCCTCCAAGTTATAGTTCGTCTGCAATCAATTAATTAGATACGTTAAGTAATAGAAATATACACAATTTTAAAGAAAAATAATGAAAATGTAAGGTACATACCGACAACTGGCCGCGAACCTCCGCCTGGATCTCGTCAGGCATGACCCTCCAAGACTTCCATTGCATCGGGCAATGGGTCCGCACGACGTGGCCAATGTCGTGGGCCAAGGAGCTATGCAACTCCGCCGTCGGTGCAGCCCGATGTCGCTCGTCGTATCCGATGTTGATACGACTGTTGGTCACCCGGGTGACCTTCGCCGTCTTCAACTGCCAAAACGGCCCTCGGGTGTTCCTCTTGGCTGCAAAGAAAGATGACATGAATGTTAAATAAATAACAAAGTTAACAATCAAATACACACACACACACACACACACACACACACAAAACAAGAAATAAAAAATAAAATTAACTGGAGAAAAAGGAAAGCTATACCTGGCTGTGACCCCGACGCATCAGTGGATGTGGTCTCGGTGGTGCTGCCGGGCCGATGACGCCGCCTGGCACTAACAGGCTGCGCCACTGATGACGCGGATGAGGCAGGCCCCTGGGACCTCGCAGGTGCAACTGCCAAAGTGGTCCATCAGTGCCGGCGCAGTGGCAGCAGATGCTGGAGCAGTGGCAGCAGATGTCGGCTGAGTCGGGGGGGCCGTACTCTGCGTGGTCGTCACCGCCCTACGATGTGTAATCAGGTCTGACATCTGCACATTTTCATTAATACACATACAAATTAATAAAATATACGAATATTTGAAAACACATACAATTTCATTCACATTATTGACCTAGGGTTTGCGAGTTCGGAGTATCCGGGACTCCGATCCACGATCCGTCGAATCGTAGACGATCCAAGAAATACAAGGTACAACATACGTGAGTTTGAGTTCGATCCAACGGTCCGAACATAACAACCCCGGAAATCGCACAATAGGCAAAATCTATTCGAGGCACAAACGGTAACCAAATTCTAATCCGAAAACACCTATGCGCTCGTGACAACTACAGGAATGCACTAGGACCGAAATTGGGTTGCTACAGGAACCCACGCGCCTCCCCACGCGCCTCCCCACGCGCCGGCAGCGCGCGGGTGTCCAAAGCGATACCAATCGCCGGAAAATGCCAAAAACTAAGGGGCAAGGTTCCTATCCTAGGTTCAAAACATCAATTGGAGCCACTTTTGTTCTCGGACATACCCCGAAAAATGGCCGGAAGTGGCCGGAATTGAAAAGCAAAATCCGGCCGAAACTTAGGGTTTCAAATTAAGTGCCCTAGTGCAACAAATTCAGAAATCCTACCCAACCATCAGCTAAAGCATTAAAAATATGATAGAAACCATATCTCAGGTGTCGGAATTGGTCGCCGGAGGAGGGAGAACACGGCGGAGCCGATTCGGTGAAAACCGAAGAAATCGCAGCGGCTGGCTTGACGGCGACGGCGGGGGAGCTCCGGGGTACCACCAACGTCGCGGGCGCGGTCCAAATCCACCGGGGTAGGAGGCTGAGCTGACGGCGGGGAGAGAGACGGCGGGGAGGAATTTCAGAAGTCTGGGGAAGAAGGAGGCCATCGCGTGGTTTCTGAAATTTTATTCGTTTTTGCGCGACGAAGGAAAAGAAACGTCGCGCAAGAAGTTTTAAATGGCTATTGCGCGACGAATAAAAATTAAGTTCGTCGCGCAAAGTCATTGATCCGCCAAAATTTGGTAAAAGTGTCGTTTTTGCGCGACGAATAAAAGTGAGTGTTCGTCGCGCAATGTTGGCAGTCCGCCAAAATTTGGGATTTAGGGTTTAGCGGGCGAATTTTTATTCGTCGCGCAATGATGGCGGCGCCAAAATTTGGGATTTAGGGTTTAGCGGGCGAATTTTTATTCTTGCGCGACGCAAGAACCTATGTTTCGTCGCGCAATGTTGCGGATAGCCTGAATTTGGTACTAGGGTTTGCGCGACGCTTACAAGAGCGTCGCGCAAAACCTCGCAAAAAAAATGACATGATGTCTGTCCAATGAGACAGGGCTGGCTGAGATTGCGCGACGTACTACTAGCGTCGCGCAAACGCTCAAAAATGTCAAACTGAATGATATTGCGCGACGACGGGGAAAGGTTTCGTCGCACAATACCTCGCAAGAAAATTTCCGCTAAGTGTCCAGGGAGGAAGACAGGCAAATGTGAAATGTGAAATATTGGCTGATATGGCGCGACGAAGGGAACTGATGCGTCGCGCAAGACCTTGCAAAAAAATTTCCACTAAGTGTCCAAGGAGGGACAGAGTAAAATGTCAAAGTTATGGCTGGTATGGCGCGACGAACTGACTTGTATTCGTCGCGCAAACCCTTTACCCTAAACCCTAAACCCTAAACCCTAAACCCTAAACCCTAAACCGCAGAAACCCTCAACCCGAAACTAGTTTTCATGATCCAACCGGCAAACTTGTTTTTTTACACTTCGAGATCGTATATGCCAAAAATCGACAAAAACAAACTTTAAGAGATCGAGTAACATGACGAAACTTATCGACGGTTGTAAATGAAAAGTCATGATTTAACGGTTATTTTAGCTCTGATTTGTATAATTTTTTGCAGCTACTTTTCTTTACCCTATTTGAATACAATTAGTGAATTTGATCTTCAATTTCAGATGTTTACACTAGGGTGATATGACATAAGGTGATGTTATATTTAACGAACGTATAAGTAAACTATTTATTGTTTGTGAATATATGGTTGATATGGCAAACGGATTCTACAAAAGTAGTTTCAGCAATCCAGCCGTCAAACTCGTTTATTTGTACTTCGAGATCTTACACCCCAAAAATCGAAAAAATAAAACATTCAGAGATCAAGTAACGGGACAAAACTTGTGAACGGTTATCGCGCAAAACTGATGATTTAACGGTTATTTTAACTCTGATTTTGATGAATTTTTACACCTACACTCCATGACCCTATATGAATACAATACTCCAACTCGATCGTCAATTTCAAATATATATGTGTATATGTAATATATGTTATAAAATGATATATATTTGCGCGACGAACATAGTTTTATCGTCGCGCAAACTTTTGCGCGTGACGGAAGACACTTTGTCGCGCAATGTTTTAACTTCACGCGACTAGTGTATTTTGGGACGCGCAAACTTTGCACGACGAGGGTTTCTTCGTCGCGCAAAAATAGCACGACGAGTTCCACTTCGTCGCGCAAGGGTTTTCTGTTTTGCAAAATGTTTATTGTCAATAGTTTTCAAACTCTATATAAAAATGTTTATTGATCAATGTTTTATTGTATCATTTTCATTTTATAACAAATGTTTATAACTAAATTTATTTGAATAAAGTGTCAGTTTTCCACATATATAAGGTTTGGATATTTGTACTATATATATTCAAACATTTGTATTACACAAAGTCTGTACAGTAACATAATAAAATTACATCAAATTTAATTATTCATCATCTGAACTATAATAACTTTCGTTATCGTCGCTAGCATCACTTTCGGTCTCCCAATCCTCCTCCTCCTCGTCTTCTATAATTACATCATCTTCGCTGCTCATGCCCACTGCAACATCGAATCTTGGAAGATCCCCGAGGTCAATTGTAATTGACTGAATCGGTATTTCGATTGAAGACACTCCTTGAATTTGAAACGGTTCTTGTATAACATGTGTATCTCGAAGTGTTTCCGCATCATTTTCCATTGATGATTCTAAACGTTGGTCAGCCACATTGTCAACGTCGTTGTCAGTTAGGTCTAGTTATGGTATAGCATACACGTTCCTATGATCCATCTTCTGAACAACTTTCCAACTGTTGCCGGCTTTAGGGTCATCTAGATACACAATTTGTGTTGCCATGTTCGCCAAAATGTAAGGGTCGTCATCATACCAAGTTCTGTTAATGTTCACAGATAGTAAGCCATGGTCGATTTTAACACTTCCCGGCCTATTTGGGTTGCTATCAAACCATCGACACTTAAACATGATCACTTGGTATCGATCTTTGTAAAGCAATTGAACGACATTTGTGAGTTTGCCATAGAAATCAATGTTCGTACTTTCGCCTCCACCTGGGACATGGACACCGCTGTTTTGCGTACACAACTTATCATCTCGTGCAGCCCCCAAAAATTTAACGCCGTTAATATAACAACCCGAAAACAATTCAGCGCGAATCGGGCCGAAGGCCAAGTTATATAACTCATCACTGTAAGTGGGGGAATTCGATGATTTCAACTTATTCACCTAATATAATAGAAAATCATTCACATGTTAGTCTGATAAAATTAAATACTACAATTTATATTTGTCAAATACAAAACACTTATAACTTACAGATTCCAAAAACCATTGTGGAAATAATTCACGTTGTTTCTGGGCAACTAAATGTGATGGATATTCTCGCTTCATCATCTCTTCATGCTCATCTAAGTATGCCATTATCTCATCACAATTGTTCAGTACGAACCAATGCGCTACTTCCATGTCATTTCTAGAAAACGACTCCCCTCGTCCAGGATCTCCAAAGGGCCGTGCGCTTTGGGCAAAAACAGAAAGTTTTTCCTTTCTCATACCTCCGTCGTTATTACGCTGAGGACGATCGAAAGCCGTCTCCACATCTTTTAAATACATTCCACAGAAAGTAAGCGACTCATATTGAACCCAAGCCTCTATAATTGATCCTTCGGGCTTCGCCCTGTTGCGTACACTTTTTTTCAACTCTCCGAGAAGCCTGTCAAAATAAAAAGATATGATACAAATTAGCAAGCCTGTGATAATGATGCATACACAAACGAAAATGATTATATACCTTTCTATTGGATACATCCAGCGATAGTTGACAGGACCAGCAAGCAATGCCTCTTCTGGCAAGTGAACCATCACGTGCATCATACTTGTGAAGAAAGCTGGAGGAAATATCATCTCAAACTTGCATAGGACTTGGACAATGTCATGGCGCAACTGAAACATGTCCGTCCTTCGCAATGTTTTTGCCGTCAGTTGGGAAAAAAATCTGGATAACAAGATGATTGGCTTCACCACATCTTCCGGCAGTAGGTGTCGAATACCCACAGGAAGTAGGCGTTGCATAAACACATGGCAGTCATGGCTCTTAAGTCCAGTAAATTTACCCCCATCGACATTCACGCAACGTGCGATATTAGAAGCATACCCATCGGGAAATTTGACAGATGATACAAACTTTAGAAACTCTTTTTTGTCATTCGGTTTCATAGAGAAGAATGCAAGATCCCTTCTAGCTTTATCACTGTCCCTATTCATCCATAAACCCCTTCGTATGCCCATTCTTTCCAAATCAAGACGAGCTTTGATCGTATCCTTCGTCTTTCCCTCGATATCTAGAATCGTGCCCACCAATGTGTCGAATACATTTTTCTCAACATGCATCACATCTAGATTGTGCCTCAATTTCAGTTTCGACCAATATGGGAGCTCAAAAAACATAGGCTTCTGCGTCCAGTTCAAATGTGTAGAAGGTCTGGTCCGACTAACTGTTTTCCCGAACGGAGCAAAATCCAAACGATTCAGCTGTTCCAAGATCTCATCACCGGACCATTCTCTAGGTCTGAGGCGACGCTCTGTGTTCCCGTCGAACTCTTTATCTTTTTCTCGCCACTCGTGGTCCCATGGCAACCATCTCCGATGACCAAGGTAACAAACTTTTCCCGCGTGCCAACCAGAAGTTACATCTTCCTTGCATACAGGACATGCCATATAACCCTTTGTGCTCCACCCAGAAACCATTGCATATGCTGGAAAATCATTCACAGTCCACATAACTGCTGCTCGCAAAGTGAACATCCTCCCAGTTGATTTATCGTACGTGCGAACACCGTTTGTCCATAAATCCTTCAGCTCATCAACCAGAGGCCTTAAGTACACATCAATTGACCTGCCATGATCCTCAGTTATCAAAACAGTCATCATCATGTATTCTTTTTTCATGCATTTCCAAGGCGGCAAATTATATGGGAATGCGAAAATCGGCCAAGTGCTGTGGTGTTGGTTTAGAACCCCATACGGATTGAATCCGTCAGTGGCAAGTCCCAATCTAACATTTCGGGGATCAGCAGCAAACTCGGGGAACGTTCGATCGAACTCTTTCCATGCCTCCCCATCTGCAGGATGCCGCATCACATCATCGTCTACCCGTTTTTCCTTATCCCTCGTTTTCTTACGCGACGGTACAATTTTTCGTCGCGCTAAGTTGTCTTTTGAGACGACAACTTTCGTCGCGCAAATGTTTTACCCGCAAAAAAAAAAGGGGCCACTTTTCTGTCCATCTTTACTCGACGAATCTTTCATTCGTCGCGCAATATTGGCATGCGCGACGAGTTTTGTCGTCGCGCAAGATTTTAGCGCCAACAAAAAAAACCGGGTTTTTTCTATTTCCTTTGCGCGACGAAATTAACATAGGTCGCGCATACAATAGTGTTGTTTGCGCGACGAAAACCTCTTCGTCGCGCAAACTTTCGTCGCGCAAATAGTAAATCGTACTAGTGATTGACCCACCTAAGTCATCAGCCATATATTTTGAGTTTGATAGTCTGATGTTGATCTGATCTGATGCAAAATGCCGACTGTAACTTTATGTATGTGATTCGATGCTTCACAAAAAAATACGTAAAATGATTAATTAGTTTAAAGAGTCTCCTTCAATGCTAGAACCAATAGAACATATGATCAAAGTCAATTGTATATATCAATTGAAAATGTACAGAAATTGTCATTTAACTTTTGTCTTTTAAGGTAGACTTGCATGTTAGCCATGTATTTGAGGTCACGTGTTCGAATTCCTTTTCTTAATATCGCTTGTTTTATGATTAATTAGTATTAGAATTAGAAGAGAGTATCAGAAGCTGCTGCTGCCACGTCTGCTAAAACTTTTCATCCTTTATAAAATGACATTCTTCGGAAAACAAATTTGCATCTAATTTGTTTGCTTCCCAAGTATAATGATGATGTCACATGCCCACAAGAAAAATATACAATAACACTAATAGTACAATAATAATATTTTTCTTATAGTCATCGATCATATTATTTTATTAGTCCCTAAATTTATACCCAATTTGTATTTGAGTATCTTAATTTCCAAAATGATTTTTGTGGTCCTTCAACTTCACTTTTGTTAGAACAAATAGTCCTGTTGTTAACTTTTTCTGTTAAATGCGTGGGCAAAATGGTATTTTTATATTAAAACCGAAAAAATGAATAAAAAATTATATCTTTAAAATAACAATAAAAGAAAATCAAATAAAAAACCAACAAAAGAAAAAAAGAAAAATTAAGTTTGGGGGGAGTAGAAATCGGGATAGAGGGGGAGAGAGAGAATTTAATTTTAATTTTCTAGTTTTTAAATTTTTTATTCATATTTTAATCAATTTTGATACAAAAATACCATTTTGCCCTTGCATTTAACATAAAAGTTAATAAAATTAACGGCAGGACCATTTGTCCTAACGAAACTGAAGTTGAAGGACCACGGGAACCATTTTAGAAATTAAGGTACTCAAATGCAAATCGAGTCTAAGTTCAGAGACTAATAAAACGATTAACCCTATATTTTGATTTCTTTGGCACTATGTTTTTTCTCTGACCTTTCATTGAAAAAAAAATTTAGTGTAATTAAGGTAAACTCACAAGGCTCCGATTGGTTCATGGGAAAGGAGGCTTTGGATGGGAAATTAATATTTGATAAGTTCATGCATGAGAAATCGTTGCATTGCACATGAGAAAGTGAAGCCTTCCTCACCCCTTGAGTTTTGTTTTCCTCCTTATGGGAAAGTTTGGGGAAACTGAGCCAACATTAAATACACATTTTTCATGACCATATTGTCTCATTAACAATTTAGAATTACAATATAACATTAAATGCATTTTTTTTTTAATTTGATTTCGTATGGGTATAATTGAAAAATTAAACAAACTTTATTTTACATTCCTACACAAACCAAACATGAGAAAAGGAAATCAAGTGGTATTTCTTGGTTACTGTACTAGGATTACCAAACATGGAAAATGAATTTGCATTTTCCATCCTTTGGAAAATGACATGGGAAGTGATTTCCCCTCAAATCCATTCCGTGAACCAAACGGGACTTAATTTCCACCACCGCCTGAATAATAGTCTTTATCATTGAAAAAACAAAATTATCACTAAGGTGACTATCATTGAAAAAACAAAATTATCACTAAGGTGATTCACTTGCTTTTAAATTTAATTTCCACGGGCGCCTGATATTAAATGCATCAGAAGATTTACTGAAGCTTCTTAAGTATATGTCTCTCAAAGTCTTACTTGTTAAAAATAAATGAGGTTCAGCATAAATCAAAGCTTAAATAAATGAGGGACTGATGGCCTAACTTCGTAAACAAAGCTTGCCGTGTCAATCAAAGCTTAAAGAAATGAGGGACTGATGGCCTAATTTCGTAAACAAAGCTTGCCGTGTCAACTAAATCTTTGAAGTCGAACTCTTAGATACAGTCAATGGGTCATAATGCTCTACATATAAACATTCATTGTGAGCAAATTTGTATCTTAATTGTTTCCCAAGTATAATGATGTTGCGAGCATACAAGCAATTCTTCTTTGCAGTGCTTGCTGGTTTTGTTCTTGCAGTATCAGTCGATTCCCAGAACCAAACAGGTATGAAATATGAATCCCTAAAAATAAAAATGTAACACATAAATAACTAATTGTGCTATTATATATATATGTATCCGTCACACCGAAAAATTTCTTGTTTCTCAGGCTTCATTAGCATCGACTGTGGTCTACCGAATAATTCTAGTTACACTGAAAGGACAACAGGCATTAGCTATACTTCAGACTCGAGCCTCATAGACACTGGTGAAAGCAAGTATTTATCAGCTGGTTCGAGCTCTTATCAGCCATACTGGTACGTTAGAAGCTTCCCTCAAGGAGTGAGGAACTGCTACAAAATAAACGTTACAAATGGCACCAAATATTTGATCCGAGTGGGTTTTCAATATGGGAATTACGATGGCAAAAATGAATCACCCGAATTCGAACTACATCTGGGACCTAATTTGTGGGATGTAATGGATTTCTCATCGGTATTGTTTGACACAACCAGAGAGCTCATACATGCCCCTCCGCAAGACTATATACATATTTGTCTGGTGAACACAAGCAAAGGGGTTCCATTTATATCCTTAATAGAACTAAGGCCTTTACTTGATACATTTTATCCACAAAAATCGGGGTCCTTGGCACTTGTCTCGCGGTATGACACTGGTATATTTGCTAATGATACAACATACAACTTCAGGTGAGCCACATCTCCTTGTTTCATACATATATATAGTTATTTTCTCATTCAAATGTTCGCATGTTATTATTGTGTGGATGTCATTATAAACAGAGAGGAAAGCATGAAGGCACGATAATAACTTCCGAATATGTCCACATAAGAGAATTTATATACACACATGGGTTAGGTTCATACATATACACACATAGGTTAGGTATAAGTTAGCTCTCGGGCAGCCTCCTAATAAACTAATGCTAATACAACATTAATAATTTGTTTGGGTTCACTTCACAATGTCATTTTATGATCTGATATGTTTGTTGTTTAAGTCATCATTATATTAAAAAAATCATCATTGTAAAAGATGAGTAAAGTCTGAAATCATTTGATTAAGTATGTGTTCATCTATTTATTTGATTACAATTAGATGACCAAATATAAATGTTGTTGTATTTGACTAATTGTGTTTGCTTGTGACTCATTGACTCGTTAGTACTATAAGATTAAATATTTGTCCTAATTTTTGCTAAAATAATAATAATGAGATATCTGTATTAATTTTTTAGGTATCCAACCGATATTCATGATCGAATTTGGGACACCACATATTCCATTGATGAAAAGACGCAGTTGCAATTAAGTACCTCAGCCATGGTGAACAAATCTTATCATGCTGACTTCCAAATACCGTCTGCTGTCATGAGCACTGCTGTCGCCGCAAAAAATGCAAGCGCTCCTTTGAATTTTTATTGGACTGCTGCTAATAAGAGTTCAGAATATTATGTTTACTTGCATTTTGCAGAAATTCAAAAGCTCTCACCCAACCAGACCAGAAATATATATATTGTTCTGAACGGATATCGTCAAGAGCTGTCAATTGTTCTACCTTACCTGTCGCCAAATACAATTTACACCGACAGGCCCTCTACTGGAGCCACAATACATTCTTTTTCAATCCTCAAGACTGAAAACTCTACCCTTCCACCAATCCTCAATGCCTATGAGATTTACGAGGCTAAAAAGTTCTTACAATTGGAAACAAACCAAGGAGATGGTAAGTAAACTGCCAATTTAATTAGTGCCTTGTATAATCGATTGATTTGGATATGTTTATTAATATATTTGTTTTCATATGAAAATATTAGTTGATGCAATCGCAAACGTCAAGTTAAGTTACCAAATCAGTAAAAACTGGCAAGGAGATCCATGCAGCCCCCAAGTATACAAGTGGGAAGGCCTAAATTGTAACTATCATGAATCCACACCCCCTAGAATCAGATCTTTGTAAGTATATATACACAACATAATACCATTTGTACCACTTTTATTAACCACTTTGCTGACCACTTCTCTAATAGAGGTGGGTCCCACTAATGTATGTGGGACATACCTGTATTAGAGAGTAGATCAGCAATGTAATCAGCAACTTGTCGATCATTTCAGTTTAATCCCATTTGAGTCTTGGCTTTTGAAGTTACAAATTACATGCACTGGCAGGAACTTGTCCTCCAGCAGATTAAGAGGCCAGATATCTCCTTTTATAGCCAATCTCACAATGATACAGGATTTGTAAGTATGTCCGTACAGTGTCAAATGAGTTACTACTATGGTCGCAGTTTCATTTGGCATAATTAGATGAGTTGAGCTGCTCCAATATTTCAGGGATTTATCAAACAACGACTTGACAGGACCAATTCCAGACTTTCTGTCTCAAATGCCAAACTTAAACGTTCTGTAAGCTACTATTATTTGGTTAAATATATATATATATATATATATACACACACACACACACACACAAATTGAGAGAATGACTTTGCCCTTGCAGAAACTTGGGAAAAAACAAGCTCACAGGCTCAGTTCCGGCAGAACTCATTGAGAGAAGCAAGAACAATGTGCTATCGTTAAGGTGTGCTTTCTATTTCTTGGAGGACAATCAAATTTTGTGTTTAAACACTCACCCTAAGCGGAGTTAGAGCTTAAATTAATTGGTTAACATAGATGCCACCCCTTTCGCATTTTCAAAGTTTCTTTTTTTAGGAAAATATTAATCATCATCAGGTATCTCCCTAGAATCATGTTAATTGAAAATATAAATTATACTATACACAGGAACTGATTATGTATTTTGATGTCAATATATTATCAAAATCTTAACACGGTTACCATCAACAATTGTTTTTTACAGTCTCTGTGAAAATCCAAATCTATCCGAATACGGACATGTTTCTTGCAAATCAAGGAAGAAGAAGCACAATGTCGTTATTCCCGTACTAGTATCCATACTTGGAACTGTCATCCTCTTGTTAACTGTAGCAGCTATCTGCTGGAGAAGGAATGAAGATGGTAATACTTCTAAATACTTGTTAATTTATTTATTTATTTTTTCATTTTGGGGGTTTTATTCTGGTTCTATATGAATATTCTTAACTAAATTCATAAACAATTTCATCCAAACAGAGCCAACCCAGACACCGGGTAGAAAATTTACAAAATCTGAGATCGACAAGATCACCAGCAATTCTACACTAATTGGAAGAGGCGGATTTGGAGAAGTCTACCATGGCACTCTGGAAGATGGTACTCAAGTTGCTGTAAAAATACTCAATTTATCATCAAGTCAAGGCTCTGAAGAATTTCAAAATGAGGTACTTCATCCGACTGTATATCATATGTATTCAGTCACAAAATGCTTTCAATATTTGCTACAAGTTTAGTTGCCACATTGGATTGCAGGTCCAACTATTGATGAGAGTTCATCATAGAAACTTGGTTTCTCTCGTTGGCTACTGTGACGAAAGTGGCACTATGGCGCTTGTTTACGAATACGTCGTAAATGGAAATTTGCAACAGCATTTATCAGCTGCAGGTATGTTTTTTGACTAGACTCAAGAGAAAGGAACAATGGAAAGAGGAGATTCGAATTTGGTTTTATATATTATTCGGAATGTATGTTCCATTTGATCTGCCTCATTTTTGTTTTATAATTAATCACACGACATTGATAACTCTCGGGTGCAGATATACCTTACGAGGGCTTGACTTGGATGCAGAGACTTCAAGTTGCAGTAGATGCAGCACGAGGTAGACACAAATCATCATCATCATATTAATAAACTCTTGGGAAAAGCATGTGTTTCGTTAGAGTTACTTAACACATAAACATAACAAGGGGCTTCTGTCATTTTGCAGGATTGGAATACCTGCATGATGGTTGCAAACCGCCGATACTGCACAGAGATTTGAAGCCTTCCAACATCTTGTTAACTGAGACGTTGCAAGCCAAGATAGCCGACTTCGGAATTTCTAAAGCTCTTGCAACTGAAACTGCCACTCATGCCTCAACAGACATCAGAGGAACATATGGGTACCTGGATCCCGAGTAAGTACTTGCAACAATTCCTGATAGCCATTGCGTTGAAATTTTGTACATAAAAAATATACTGTTACAACTTACAACAAAGTAAGCCCCAAAAAAAACATTAATTACAAGAAAGATTTTTTGTTGAACAGATATTGCACAACTGGCCAGTACACTAGAAAGAGTGATGCATACAGCTTTGGGATTGTCTTGCTAGAGCTTATAACTGGCAGACCAGCAATAATAACAGATTTAGAACCTGTACATGTTAATGTATCTGATTGGGTGAGAGCCAAAGTTGAGAGAAGGGAAATTGAAAGCATAGTGGATTCGAGAGTTCAAGGGACATACAAGTATTCTTCTGCACAGAAATCTATAAGAGTTGCCCTGGCTTGTGTGTCTAAAACACCAACCGAAAGGCCAGAAATAAGTCATGTGTATGACAGATTGAAGGAATGCTTGGAAATTGAGAAGGCCTCTGAAGAATCAGAGATTGCGAGTGGTGATGAGGGAAGATTAAGCAGTTCAAATCAAATGAACACCGTTTAACAGACGTACCATTTAGTACTAGTCCTTTGAGTGTTCTTGTTCTTCTTAGGCTTCAGGTTTGGTTTCAGTTTGTCCCCCTGGGGTGTTTTCTTTTGGCTTGTTGGGTTTCTGCTTTGCTTTTACCTTTTTCCTTTTCCTGTTAAGTTGTTTGTTGCTCTTGGACAGGGCCAGTCCTAGAACTTAAAAGATGTGTAAAATTAAAAGTTGACGTTATAAAGTTAGAAATTTTGTGTTTTACATTCAACCTTTCCACTTGAGAAACCATATTATGGCAATCAAGTCAAGTGGTCTTGCCCTTTATACCTTGGCATGTGGAAAGCTCAATGTTTGCAAGAACCAAGTGTTGTGAGCTCCCGGTACTAGTCCTTTGAAAGCTCACTGTTTGTCTCACAGAAACAAAGGCAAATTTAACTTTAAGAAAAGATAGCCAAATTGCAGATTATAATTATTATGCTGGGATTACAATACATGTGAAGAAGAGAGAGAGAGAGAGAGAGAGAGAGAGAGAGAGAGAGAGAGAGAGAGAGAGAGAGAGTTTCAATTCCCATTAGGCTTTACTTCTCACAGTACGTAATATGGCATTACAAAGAAACTTTATTCTAGTTGCTTTGTTATTCAACGCATTCAATCATCTAAACAGGAAAGAATTTTGGACCTTTGGTGGTGGTGGGGTTGGGGAGCTCTGCCTTTAAACCATCTTGACATATTTAGTGCCTTTGCGCCATGACCACAACTCAGACGGCGACTTCAGCAGATGTGGAAGCAACAGAGCCTTCCGGCAAAGACCAAAGGGTTAGCCCTCACAATGACAGAATTGCTGAAATATGGAATGCCTTGGAAATCTTTAAACTCAATCCCATTAAGGCTCCAACAGCGGGACCAGCTTGTCTTGACAGAAAGAAACACATCTCTACTTGTGGCAGCAGTTGAGCAGTAAGAAAAGCAACTTTTAACAGATAAAAATTCTTCTTTCTCATCATCTTCTTCACCGTGATCCTTTTTGTTTTGCACTCCTCTCTGGCTTATGAATAAATCTCCTGATTTTGAAGAGTAATGAAAAGCTATCTGTCAAACTGCTAGGCTTCCATCTCAGCTTTTCCATTGCTGCGCTTCGAATTTCGGAGAGTGTTGATGTAATTGGAAGCTTTCTGGTTTTTAGAATCATGTTCGTTGGAAGTTGGAAATAGACCTAGAAAACCTCGATGTTTAAGTTCTGATGCCAGTTAATAAGAGACTATCTTTCTTGATCTATGAATGGTATAATGTAGCATCTTCTTGCTTTTGTGATAACATATAATGTTGTAAGTTCTGTTCCTTTCTGTAATTTCAGTTTGATATGTTTCATTTGCTTCTGTTGAGTTGACAGTACTGATGATGGAGCCCTTGTCCACAGTATGCTACAATCATGTTTTGATTAAATGTTAATATCATCTTCATTATATTACTGGGGGGAAATCTAGCAGTCTTCAATCAAATGTTGTAATTAGATGCTTGATTTCCAGCCACAGGCATTCCTTTATGTAAAGGGGTTTTACTGATTCATATAACAAATTATGTCAAATGATTCCTACAACAGAGTTGCAACCAATGTTAATGCTTCTCTTTTGAAGTTTGAAATTCGAGACACTCTTGACAATGTTGTCTAATGTTGAAGCCGAGGGTCCATTTCTTTCCAAGCCCAAGTCGTATTTAGCCACACCATATCTCGAAAACAAGGTGTAATGTATTTTTTTTAGTACAAGCATAGTCTAAATTACATATGAGGGGGTTACTCACGAGTGACATACACACAACCAAGATGTCATGGGGGTTCAAACCTGAGACCTCTGATATGCAAGTCTAGACCCTTTTTCACTGGATTAGACCCCGTTAGCAAGTGTAATGTTTTCAAAAAGACTATTTTTTTACACAAAGGCGATAGTGTTAAAAAAGACTATTAATGTGTCAACATCATCCTCTTATTTATGTCATATGAAAATTATGTTGGGCTATTTGTTATCGATATAACGGAATACTAATACGAGATGAACATTAACATATATTTACCATTTCTTTGTCCTTTTTGTAGGATGTTGTTAAACGTACCATAAAATTAACTAAGTACAACATATGATCTAAGTACACCCTAATATTTAAATCAAAATGTTTAACTACCAAAAATACCCATGATACACCCTAATACACTCTTATCACACAACACAAAACTCATTCCACCTTTCATAGCCTTTAGTTTCTCAGTCCAAGCGATCGATTTAACTGTGAATTTGTAATTATTAGAGTAGGTCTTGATGGTGTAATTAATAAAATGAATGGGTGGCTGGTAATGGTGGTGGTACTGATTGCTGAGCTGATTCTGATAAAACAAGAGTAGGCTTTTGTTGACTGACTACTTGGTGGCATGTGTATATACCTGGAAAAGTTTAGGTAGTTGGGGAATCTTGGGGAGCTGTACAAAAGAAAGATGGTGAAGTTTAAATGGATGGTTTGCAGCACTTTAAACATGGAAGTAGTACAAAGCTGTGCACAGAGATCTTGACTGTTGCAGTTATGCTTTTGGTTGCAATGGAAAATAGTTTCCTCTTTGGGTTATGGAATTAGTTAATTGAATGGTCATCTCTTTCCAATCAATACTTGTTTTGCCAATTTCTGCCTTTTAATTTCCATCTTTAACAGGTTTGCTTGGAAATTCTTCCTATTGTGATGTGATAAAACTACATTGTAAATGCATCTGGTTCTGCTCCCAAAAAAAAATGGCTTTGTATGAAAAACCCATTATTAATAAATTACAAATTATTCCAAGCTAAATAAATAAATAAACTATGTTGTAAAGAATAAACATGTGGAGCCCACATGTGTGGGGCCCACAAAGAAATTAAGCAAAATATTTTGGAAGCTTATCACCTGTACACTCACGGGTATCCTTTCTCAGCCTATAAATAATACCACCATCAGAGAAGAAAGAAGAGAAAGAGTGAGGGAAAGGGAAAGAGAAATGAAGAAAGAAAGAAGGGAAAAGAAATAGAAGAGAAAGGGAGAAACGAAAAAAGAAGAGGAAAGAAACAAAGAAGAGGAAAGAAAGAGAGAAGAGAGAAGAGGAAAGAGAAGAGGAAAGAAAGAAGAGGAAAGAGAGAAAAGGAAAGAGACAAGAGGAAGAGAAGGAAGAAAGAGGAAAGAGAGAGCAGAGATAATTTTCTCCTTGAGAGAAAATTCAGTGAGCCACACATATTGTAAACACTAAAGTTGTAGCCCTATTATTTTACATAGTGGAAAAGTTACTACTGCTGCTCTCCGGGGACGTAGGCATAGCCGAACCTCGTTAAATACTGTGTCTCATCTACTTTACGTGCAGCTCAATATTCGCACATATTCCAGGTCATTTTATAACACGTTATCAGCACGAGAAGCTCTCAGGTATAATTTTTGTGCTGCACTATTATTTATACTACTAACCATTATGTTGATGTAAAGAAGAAAAGCCAACGCATCTAGCTTTCCACTAATATATTAGTATAATATATATATATATATATTATATATATGAAAAGTTGATGGTAATATAATATACTATATTTATCTGCTTTTTTATTACTAACCATTAACAAAAATGGACCCTTGGTAATACTAAACATATTATCAGTGGGAGACCGTTACTAATACTAACACTTTCCTTATCTTGTTCAGTGGTGGTTTTTATTCCCACATTTATTTTATTTACTATATGGTGTAGGTTTATTACCCATACAACAGTATTTATTTAAAAGGGTGGTGCGAGTTTATCGCCCACGCCTTTGCTTTTATTTAAATGTATGGAGCAGAATTAGTGCCCATACAAGCACGTTTACTTTATCGCAAATTTACTTTTACTTAAAGTATTATTTATGGTATGGTGTAGGTTTATTACCCATACGGCAATATTTATTTAAAGGGTGGTGCGGGTTTATCGTCCACGCCTTTGCTTTTATTTAAATGTATGGAGCAGAATTAGTGCCCATACAAGCACGTTTACTTTACCGCACATTTAATTTTATTTAAGGTATGGTGCGGGATTAACGTCCATACAGCAAACTTTTAATTTATTTAAGGTATGGTGCGGGATTAACATCCATACAGCAAGCAATTTAATTTATGAATTTAATTTACTGCACATTTATATTTATTTAAAAGGGTGGTGCGGGTTTATCGTCCACGCCTTTACTTTTATTTAAATGTATGGTGCGGGTTTATCGTCCATACCAGTAATTTATTTACCAGCAATTTATTTTATGGATTAATTGTGCTGTATGATGAGTTTTTACAGTATGCAGATCAGGACCAGAAGTTCCTTGATCCTCATAATACAATTACATCAGGACTTGAAGATCCTTGATGATGATATTAATATGAGAGCTGGCAGTCTCTCCGGTACTGTATTTGTAAACATGTGATCGAAATTAAGGGTCCTTGATCCCTGACATGTAAATAAGGACCTAGAGTTCCTTAATGATGTAACAGTACCGTATTGGTTCATAGTGCCGTACACATTGATGATAACTGTACTGGCAGATGAATAGATACGTATTCATGACTTGATGAATAGTACTATTCACATAAATAGTGACGTATGCATAAATATGAACCATTTTGGGTAAACCGTCACTATATACAAAAGGGAACCTGCAGTTTCATAGTGCCGTACACATTGATGATAACTGTACTGGCAGATGAATAGATACGTATTCATGACTTGATGAATAGTACTATTCACATGAATAGTGACGTATGCATAAATATGAACCATTTTGGGTAAACCGTCACTATATATAAAAGGGAACCTGCAGTTCCTTAAACTCATGGATGAACAATTAAATGAGATGCCAGAAGTTCCTCAAAATATGGACAATTATGTAAGGGCTTGAAGTCCCGAAATATGTACAGAAAATTGTAAAAATGTCCATACCATGAGAATATGTGGCTTTGGCCTGAAGTTCAAAATTTAACAGTGTTGAGAACCTGAAGTTCCAACAATTAAATGGACAACCCTTGAGGTATTATTGCAAATTGTGGTATTCCACATATTTCTTTGGCGTAAGAAGATGATGAATTTAAAGTTCGATTTTGTTATAATCGACACCTCAAGGAAGAAATATATTTTGTGAATTCCGGTTATTAAGAATACACCGCGAAATGGATAATATCAATATAAACCTCAAATAATGAATTGAGGCTCCCCACATATTTTGTTATATCTGGGCCGGAAGCCCATGGATCCAAATATATGAGAGATCCTAAACTTGAAGTTGTGGGTATATAGTAGTTAATGCTCTTCACTACTATATTGCGATATTATCATGGCTTTTACTCAATTCACATTTCATGTCCATTTGAAAAGGGCAAATAAATTCTGATTTTGTGCCCAGGCCAAAAGTTCCGGGCTACCATGCAATTTGGGAGAGACAATGTGGTTATTTGAACCTATAAGGCACAAGGTTCCAAACCGTCATTTTGAACGTAAAAACCACAGGTGCAAGTTTAAGAATGTGCGCAATTATTATTACAGGAACATACAACAGATAGATTTTTTTCCACCTGCAATGAAGGTGCAGGCCCTGTAAAATCTATAAAATTACATTATGTTCTGGAACCCTCTGAAGGAAGAGTACGGCGCCTCTTAAGCTTGACCATGAGCTTCTCGTGGTCTCCCAAAATTCTTTCATTGGAGACCTGCAGCATGTCTAGCATTCTCAGTGTATCAACGGAGTACGAACTCACCAGTTTCAACAAGGAATTATTCTCTCCTTTAAGTTTCTCAACCTCCTGTTGAGACTCATGAAGCATTCTTTGAAGAGACGAATTTTCAGTTGTCAGCTTCTCAACCTCGTTTGCTCTAGCACGCAAACGATCAGCCATGTTAGAAACAGAAGCAGCACTTTGAATGCTAAAAGCCATTGAGTCATCAATAGCCTCTTCCTCAGACCTCCCTGTTAACAGCATTTCATCCATTGGAGTAATGAAATTCCTAGCTACTATGACAGCAGTAGCATCATTCATCATCACAGAATCATTAACTGTGAGATGACGATTTTGGGATACAAAGGATGGACGCCAAACTTGGGCATCATTGGTAGTTGTGCGAGCATCATTTAAATTGAAATAATTTGGGCAGGAAGAAGAGGAAGCCATTTTTGAGAAGGTTTCGAAGAAAGTCTTAGGAAAACTAAAGTTTCAGAAAATGAAGAAATTTGAGTTGAAACGCAGTTGCTCCAATCAAGTTTTGCAAAGGCCATATCTATAGGAGGAAATATGGCTACTGTTTTTCAGGACCCCAATATCTTCTCGAATCCCCATATTATCTTTTTCTTTCCCAGAGTCCAAAACTTCACGTGGCCTCTAATAATGCCTGTCAGCACTTTCGGCGTTTTCAAGTATTATTTTCAAAGTCGATCTTGCTTTACGGATTTCACGGAGTTACTTTTTCAAAAGCATCCCGAGAATCTCGCAATTTTCCTATGGTTAATTTGAAATTCACCGGTTCTACCTATTCATTGTATTTGTGTATAAATGTGTTACTAACGAAATTTTCTTTGCAGAAGACATCCAGTTTACTCCATACCTAGTGATGCGATATCTACTTGTTTTTCTTATCAGTAAGCACTCAATATGCCCGAGAAGCAAGACTATCTCTGATCATCCATTCAGGAAGCAAGACTATCCCTGATCATGTTTCCGCTACATCAGGGAACTGTGAAGGCGACCTTATGCTCTAATCTCCGGAAGTCCTTCTAGACTAGGAGATATGAGAGCTTATTGTCTGCTCCCACCAGCTTCCTTCCCTGATTGCTTACCTTACCTTGCAATCAATATCACAATTTTTGTATCTTTTCTTTCTTTTTATAACTCTCTGTTCATAAGAGATTTTATTTCTTTAGAATGAACATCTGAAGAATGAATCCATGCAGTGATCCTAACTCTGAGAGTTATTTGTTTTTGACAGAGAAGAGAATTGTGATTTTTGCTCTTGCAGGATATAACAAGATCATCAAGCGATACTTTATATTTACTGGGCCGATACGAGCTTGAATGATACTTGAGAAAAGTTTCTCCCACCTAAGGATGTAAGCAATACTTGTGTTATTTTATGCTTATATACCTATTTGATATTTTATCTTGAAAGGTAACCAAATTGGGAGATAAATCCGTTCCAAAAGAATGGCTTGTATGTATCCATGAATTATTAACACAAATTTTACAGATTGCAAGTTGGATACATTGATAATACACTGCACAGATTAAAGTCCCATAAGAACAGAATATGGGTATAGCAGTGATCAATATGATGCACGCCTGTTGCGTAGCAAATGATATGGATTGAAGTCCCGAAAGGACAATCCTTTGACATGTCAATATTGATATTATGCACGCCTAATGCGTAGCAAATTATATGGGTTAAAGTCCCATAATATGGGTTAAAGTCCCATAAATTAATTGACATGTATGTATTAATCTGTGGCATGCCTGCAGCATGACAGATATATGGGTTCTAAATGTTCCAACTCCCTAAATGGAGATTATCCACGCCCTACTATAAAATAACGCTCCATTGGAGGTTATAATCCACATTCTCACATAATAAAAGCCCTCTGAAGTGGCTTGGGTACCCAAAAGCAAAGAAATGCTTATAATTGATGTATGCGCATGCAAATGAGAATGGTGAGATCATGAATTGATGAATGACAATTTTTAGTTTTGGAGTAGCTACTCAAATCATCAATGGGCTGTGTTGATTGGAACCACGTTCAATTATTAAATGTCGACAATATTATTTGCCAAAATGGAACGAGGTAATTCCATTATAAATGAGAATGAACGTGAAAGAACAAACCCACAGTACGAACCCCAAATTTGTCAATACTGAAAGTTATACTTGGGTGTTCAGAATAAAAGGGAATATACCTACTTTGTATGACACAATGTTTCTGGCAGAAACAAGGAATGTTGGGTTTTCTCCATATTTACAGATTCAATTGTGCCCCCCTTATTACACAATTACGGAGACCAACATATTATCTTTAAGGGTTATTAAATGAACAGAGCATATCACCTGAAGTGATTCCCTAAAGATGTATAAATAGCTGGGTTAAAGCTATATAATGTGTCATAAAGTTTAATCTCTTTTAAACAAAATCCGTTGAGCAGATTGACATTGCATAAAGCAAGTCCCTAAAGGACATGTGCTTGAAGCACAAAATTTGTACTCAATATTAATATGCATAAATTACCTCAGTGAGTACATTGATTATAATGTGATTGCAACACATTAAAGCTTCTGCAGAATTCACGAAATATTTGTCTCGACTTAAAGATCGAGCATTATGCCAAGGAGATTCTTGCTTATACTAAGAAAGTATTGAAGCATTTTTATGAGGATTATCCGTTGGACACTTTAATGATTTTCCGGAAGTATATTGGACCGGACATCATATTTTTCAGATAGGGCTCAACTCCGTCACCATCATTTTGGGATGATGTGAGGTATATTTGATGCTATCTCCGCATAACACCATGTATGGGCATATTCTTCCATATGATCTTACAAATAGCCCAGGTTTTGTTGGAAACGCGGACTCTGAAAATTTCTATGATTTACATAGAGATAGCTCACTGGAAATATATTTACTATATGAATTGTTGGTGGCTACATCATTCACTCACTCCGAAAGATTCTCACTCCAAAGATAGTTATGAAGACATCAGGAGGAGATATTAATCAGGGGGAGCATCCAGAAGTATGCTATACAGATTGTTGTACTTTTTTTTTCTTCCTTCCATCAGTTCTCTACCTTACTAGGTTTTCTCCAAGCAAGATTTTAATGAGGCAACCAATCTAGGGACATGTGGTCTCCAAGGGGGAGTGTTGTAAAGAATAAACATGTGGAGCCCACATGTGTGGGGCTCACAAAGAAATTAAGCAAAATATTTTGGAAGCTTATCACCTGTACACTCACGGGTATCCTTTCTCAGCCTATAAATAATACCACCATCAGAGAAGAAAGAAGAGAAAGAGTGAGGGAAAGGGAAAGAGAAATGAAAAGAAAGAAGGGAAAAGAAATAGAAGAGAAAGGGAGAAACGGAAAAAGAAGAGGAAAGAAACAAAGAAGAGGAAAGAAAGAGAGAAGAGAGAAGAGGAAAGAGAAGAGGAAAGAAAGAAGAGGAAAGAGAGAAAAGGAAAGAGACAAGAGGAAGAGAAGGAAGAAAGAGGAAAGAGAGAGCAGAGAGAATTTTCTCCTTGAGAGAAAATTCAGTGAGCCACACATATTGTAAACACTAAAGTTGTAGCCCTATTATTTTACATAGTGGAAAAGTTACTACTGCTGCTCTCCGGGGACGTAGGCATAGCCGAACCTCGTTAAATACTGTGTCTCATCTACTTTACGTGCAGCTCAATATTCGCACGTATTCCATGTCATTTTATAACAAACTACTCATTTTCTTATTTTATTGTTTAAAAGAATAAATCAATAGTATGTAAAAAATTCATTTTAGCACCATTGACCCACCTAAGCCATCAGCCATATATTTTGAGTTTGATAGTCTGATGTTGATCTGATCTGATGCAAAATGCCGACTGTAACTTTATGTATGTGATTCGATGCTTCACAAAAAAATACGTAAAATGATTAATTAGTTTAAAGAGTCTCCTTCAATGCTAGAACCAATAGAACATATGATCAAAAGTCAATTGTATATATCAATTGAAAATGTACAGAAATTGTCATTTAACTTTTGTCTTTTAAGGTAGACTAGCATGTTAGCCATGCATCTGAGGCCGTGTGTTCGAATCCCCTTCTTTAATATCGCTTGTTTTATGATTAATTAGTATTAGAATTAGAAGAAAGTATCAGAAGCTGCTGCTCCCACTTCTGCTAAAACTTTTCATCCTTTATAAAATGACATTCTTCGGAAAACAAATTTGCATCTAATTTGTTTGCTTCCCAAGTATAATGATGATGTCGCATGCCCACAAGCAATTCCTCTTTGCAGTGCTTGTTGGTTTTGCTCTTGCAGCCTTAGTCCATTCCCAGAACCAATCAGGTATGAAATATGAATCACCAACACCTAAAGCTAATTAGGCTTCTCTCTATTTAATTATTTTATTACGCATTGGTCACACTGAAAAACTTCTCCTATGCGCCTCAGGCTTCATTAGCATAGATTGCGGTCTCCCGAATAATTCCGGCTACACTGAAACGACAACAGGCATTAATTACATTTCAGACTCGACCTTCATAGACACCGGTGAAAGCAAGTACTTATCGGCTAATCATGATTTGAACTATTATCAACCACACTGGTACGTAAGGAGCTTTCCTCAAGGAGCGAGGAACTGCTACAAAATAAACGTCACATATGGCACCAAGTATTTGATCCGAGCTGGTTTTCAGTATGGGAATTATGACGGCGAAAATAAACCACCCGGATTCGAATTGCATCTCGGAGCTAATTTGTGGGATAAAGTGAATTTCTCGACGGAGTTTAATCAGACAACCAGAGAGCTCATACATGTCACTCTGCAAGACTACATACATATTTGTTTGGTGAACACAAACAAAGGGGTTCCATTTATATCATCGATCGAACTAAGGCCTTTACTCAATACATCTTATAAACAAGGACCGGGGTTTTTGGCACTTGTCTCGCGGTATGACACTGGTTTGTCTACAACTAATGATACAGGATCCAGCAGGTAAGTTACATCTGCGATAAGGCTCACAAATTAATGTTGATTAAGTATATATATTTATATATTGGAGAGGGGGAAATTTGCACTTAAAAAATGAGTGGCGGTGGTTGATAAATATGTTAATGATGGTGATGATATCATGTTTGATGCTGGTGTTGGGGGGTTGCCAGTGCTAAGTGGCGATGATGGTGGTGGGGCGGTGATGGCAGCGAGGGCTAGTGGTGGCCCTGATAAGGTGGTAGTAGAAGAGGTTGTGGGTCCAGGGTGATGGTGGTAGAGGCAGTGGTGTTGACGGTCATGATAAGGTGGTTGTAGTAGATGTGGTGGTTGTGATGTCCATGGAAAGGTCTGGGTAGGCTGGTAGCTATTAGAGGGGGCTGCGATAGTGGTGGAGGTGGGGTGGTGATGGCCATGTCAAGGTGATGGTGGTGGTGATATAGTCATGACAAGGTGATGGTGTGCTGAGGTGGTTCATGAATTCTTTTTCTCTTAAAACTTTCATTCTCTTAAATTTTAGAAATGACAATTATTTAAAAGGAATTTGAAGTTGGAAATTAGTATCGCCAAATTCCAAGTTTCCACCTGTTTATCTTTGTTTATGAAACAAAACAAGGAAATTGGTGTGTGTGAACTTAAAAATCATGATTCATGAAATGTGTTCACTTATATAGTCTAAAAAATTCTACATTAATCTAAGGTGAGGGGATTCAAACTTGAGTATAAAGAGAACAAGCTTATATTACCGTGGCTAAATGGCCTAACCCACATCTAGACATTTGTCCAACTTCTAAGTTTTTTTTTCTCTCAGTCTAAAAGCAATCAAATAAGCACATTCCTTAAGAAAGAGTTGTCCAATCTTTTTTTTTTTTTTTTTTGGCTGGAATCTCTTCATTAATGATTATGTTACTGCTAATCACTAGTAGATTCAATATATTTGACTTAATTTTTTAATGAAAAACTGACGAAACATCTGTCCAAATTAAAGTAGGTATCCAACCGATATTCATGATCGCATCTGGGAGCCCTATTACGTTTCTGATGAGACAGAGTTCCAGTTAAGAACCTCAGCCATCATGAATGAATCTTATCAAAATGCTTTCGAAATACCATCTGCTGTGATGAGCACTGCTGTGGCTCCAAAAAATGCAAGTCATGCCTTGCAATTTTACTGGGATTCTCCTGATAACAATTCGGAATATTATATCTACTTTCACTTTGCAGAAATTGAAAAGCTTCGGCCTCACCAGCTTAGAAATCTCTTTATTATTTGGAGCGGTGGATGGTCTCCACGCCCATTTGTTCTCCGTTACTTGAACGCGGTAACAGTTTCCAACACCTGGCCCTTTAGTGGGTCCAGAAAACATTCTTTTTCAATCCTCAAGACTGACAACTCTACCCTTCCACCCATCCTCAATGCCTACGAGATTTACGAGGCTAAAAGGTTCCTAGAATTGGAGACAAACCAAGGAGATAGTGAGTAGCTAGCTAGCTTTGATCACTGTCCATTTTCATGTTTGATTGATTTTGATTATATATATGTTTGCATATGAAAATATCAATTAGTCGAAGCAATCGAAAACATCAAGCTACATTACAAAATCAGTAAGAACTGGCAAGGAGATCCATGCAGCCCTCAAGCTTACAAGTGGGAAGGACTAAATTGTAGCTATCCTGAATCCAGGCCCCCAAGAATCATATCTTTGTAAGTATATCTATGTCACTCTCAGACCAACTTATGGAGGGTTTCAGTATAATCCCATTTGAGTCTTGGCATTTGAAGTTACAAAAATTACATGCACTCGCGCAGGGACTTGTCCTCCAGTGGCTTAAGAGGCCAGATATCTCCTTTTATAGCCAATCTCACAATGATACAAGCTCTGTAAGTGTGTTCGTACAGTATCAATGGTCAGAATTCCATTTGGCATAATTAGTGTATAATCGATGAGTTAAGCTGCTCGAATATTTCAGGGATTTATCAAACAATGACTTGACGGGACCAATTCCAGACTTTTTGTCCCAAATGCCAGATTTATATGTCCTGTAAGTTATTATTTGGTTAGTTATGCATACACATAAAACTAAACTACAAATCCTTTCGTTACAAGTTAAGCATGGCGATAAGAGTATCATTACTTTTGCAGAAACTTGGGAAAGAACAAGCTCGCAGGCCCAGTTCCAGCAGGGCTCATTGACAGAAATAAAAATGATGGGCTATCATTGAGGTGTGCTTTCTTCTTTTGGTTAGAGCTTAAACACTCACCCTAAACCCAGTTCGAGCTTGAATTAATTGGTTAACACAGATGGCAACACTTTTATATGTGTATTTTCAAGTTTGTTTCTTTATAGGAAAATATCAATGATCAGGTAGCTCCCAAATTGAAAATATCATACAGGAATACTATGTTGATGTCAATATAATTGTTCAAATTTTTACTATAGTTGTCATCAACCTTTTTATTTTTATTTTTCAGTCTCTGTGAAAATCCAAATATATCCAAATTAGGACACGTTTCTTGCAAATCAAGGAAGAAGCAAAATGTCGTTATTCCCGTAGTAGTATCCATAACTGGAACTTTGATCCTCTTATTAACTGTAGCAGCTATCTGGTGGAGATGTAAAAGTGAAAAGAAAGATGGTAAGACTTCCAAATACTTGTTAAATGGGAGTTTTGTTCTTGTTCTATGTAAATGTTCTTAATTATATCCATCGTGATGATATGAGTGTAGAGGAGATTAACAATTTTCATCCAAACAGAGCCATTCAAGATACAGGGTAGAAAATTTACAAAATCAGAGATCGACAAGATCACCAACAATTCTACACTAATTGGAAGAGGCGGATTTGGAGAAGTCTACCATGGCACTCTGGAAAATGATGCTCAAGTTGCCGTGAAAATACTCAATTTATCATCAAAACAAGGCTCTGAAGAATTTCAAAATGAGGTAGATGCCGTCCAACTACATGCATCTACATGTATTCAGTCATAGCCCTTTCTATTCAGTTTTCTAAAAATGTAGTAGCCACATGGGATTGCAGGTTAAACTATTGATGAGAGTTCATCATAGAAACTTGGTTTCTTTCATTGGCTACTGTGACAGTCCTATGGCACTTGTTTACGAATATGTTGGGAATGGAAATTTGCAACAGCAAATATCAGCTGCAGGTATATCCCTTACTCAACCAATAGTGGATCATAAAGAGAAGAAGAAACGTGAAGAAGGGGGGATACGAATTTGGGATATTCCCAACATTACAAAAATAATAATAAGACTACCGACAGCTATAAACGTGTGATAGTTTTTCTAGTGTTTATAAACTTTGCTTCAATGCAATTGGGATTAACTATATATTCACTAATCATTTTATCAAAACTTCACGATCCATCTATGATTCGGAATGTATGTTCCATTTGATTTACCTCATTCTTTTGCAATTAATCACACAACACGGATAACTCTCTCTCAGGTGCAGATATAGGCTTGACTTGGAAGCAGAGACTTCAGATTGCAGTAGATACAGCACGAGGTAAACTCAGATCATCACCATCGT
Source organism: Prunus persica (assembly GCF_000346465.2). Lineage (NCBI taxonomy): Eukaryota > Viridiplantae > Streptophyta > Magnoliopsida > Rosales > Rosaceae > Prunus > Prunus persica. The sequence goes on along the minus strand of NC_034009.1, from coordinate 37,330,448 downwards.
GTTCACAAACATAAACTTTTTTGTGTGGAAAACATGTGTTAAATGAGACATTGCAGGATTGGAATATCTACATGATGGTTGCAAACCGCCGATACTACATAGAGATTTGAAGCCTTCCAACATCTTGTTAAATGAGACACTGCAAGCCAAGATAGCTGATTTTGGAATTTCTAAAGCTCTTGCAACTGAAACTGCTACTCATGCATTAACAAACCTCAGAGGAACATATGGGTACCTGGATCCTCAGTAAGTACTTTCAACAATTCATGATAGCCATTGTGATCTAAATATGATGTTACAAAAAAGTGGTCAGTCCAAAAACAAAATATTAATTGCAAAGAGAATTTTTTTTGTTGAACAGATATTGCACAACTGGACAACTCACTAGAAAGAGTGACACATACAGCTTTGGGATTGTCTTGCTGGAGCTTATAACTGGCAGACCAGCAATAATAACAGATGTAGAACCTGTCCATGTTAATGTCTCCGATTGGGTGAGGGCTAAGTTTGAGAGAATGGAAATTGAAAGCATAGTAGATTCAAGAGTACAAGGGACATACAAATATTCTTCTGCGCAGACAGCTATAGAAATTGCTCTGGCTTGTGTGTTGAAAACACCAACTGAAAGACCAGAAATAAGTTATGTGTATGACAGATTGAAGGAATGCTTGGAAATTGAGAAGTTTAAGCAGCTTTAGTCAAATGAACTCCCAAGTTTCAGTCTAAAAGATCAACTGTATATTACTATTCCTTTGAACGTTGGTGTTCTTCTTAGGCTTCAGGTTTGGTTTCACTTTGTTCCCCCTGCGGGTGTTTTCATTTGGTTTGCTGGGTTCTTTGGGTTTCTGCATTGCTTTTAGTTTTGTTTCTCTTTAAAGATGTGTAAAAATGAAAGTTGACCAGAATGAGTAATTTACATTCAACCTTTCAATCTGAGAAACCATATTTGTTATGGCAATCAAGGCAAGTGTCTTGCCCTTTACAACTTGGCATGTGGAAGCTCAATGTTTGCAAGAGCCAAGGATAAGCCCTATGAAGCAAATCACTACTCTCACATCACAGTGTCTCAGAGGAACAAAGGCAAAACTTAATTTGAAGAAGATGACCAAATTGCAGATTATAAATATACGATGTGAACAAAGAGTTTCAATTTCCATCAGGCTTTACTTCTCACAGTAATATGGCATTACAAGGAAACTTGATTCTAGCTGTATTCTTATTCAACGCATTCAATCATCTAAAGATAGGAAAGAGCTTTGGACCTTTAGTGGTGGTGGCACGGTGAATATTTTACGCAATGGGTTTGTAACTCAAGTGTTTTCCCTCTATCCCCGAGTTCATGTGTAACTGTGTTTGATCTTCCTCTCCCCATGTAATTCTTGTATATATACAATTTACAAACATAAAAGAAGATTGTGCATTTCGCTCTTTCTTTGTGTAGTTTGTAAGTCTTCTCTTGTTTATTAATTATATGACTTGTACAAGAAGGAAGGAGAACTGATCAATGCCTAAAGAATTATTGTTGAATGTAGATATAGTTAAATATCAAGTTGCCAACGATTGTGAGTTTGACGGGGTTGCAAAGTGAGAGGGACGGACGACAGTGATTTCCATCGTATATGTTTAGGAACAGCTCAGCTGTTTTAAATTCTTTTTTTCTTTTTCTTTTTTCCCTTTAAAAGGGACAGGCTGCTGCTCAACTCCAAATTAATTAATATTTTGATTTCTTTGGTATTATGTTTTTTCTCTGATCTTTCGCTGAATATAACTTTTAGTGTAATTAAGGTAGACTTGCATGTTTTAAAATTAATTTCCACCACCGTCTCTTAATAATAGTCTTTAATTATCATTGAAAACATTTTACTAAGGTTATTGACTATCATGTCTCTTTGTATATACATTTCAGAGTCTTGCTTTTTCAAGATAATGAGGTTTAAAATAGGCCGGCAACTTAGTGAAAAAAGCTTGCCAAGACTGCTAGAACGGTCAATGTTCTTCATCTTGTATAAAATGACATTCATTGGGAACAAATTACATTTGCATTTGCTTCCCTCCCAAGTTTAATGATGTCCCCAGCATACAAGCAATTCCTCTTTGCAGTGCTTGTTGGTTTTGCTGTTGCGGTTTCAGTCGATTCTCAGAACCAAACAGGTATGAAATATGGATCCCTCAAAATATATCTCCCATCTACAATTTGAGTAACACATACATATCCAATTAGACGTCTCTCTGTTCATTATTTAATTATGTGTCCGTCACACTAAAAAATTACTCATACATGTCTCAGGCTTCATTAGCATCGATTGCGGTCTACCGTATAATTATAGCTACACTGAAAGGACAACAGGCATTAACTATATTTCAGACTCGACCTTCATAGACACCGGTGAAAGTGACTACTTATTGGGTGAGTCAAAGTTTAATCAGCCATACTGGTACCTTAGGAGCTTCCCTCAAGGAGTGAGGAATTGCTACAAAATAAACATTACAAGTGGCACCAAATATTTGATCCGAGTGGGTTTTCAATATGGGAATTACGACGGAAAAAATGAAGCACCCGAATTCGAACTACATCTCGGACCAAATTTGTGGGAAATAATGAATTTCTCAATGGTTGTTTATGATACAACTGTTTGTGCAAATAATCTCACGGGAGAATATTCGCTCAATATTCCTTCGTCTTCTCCGCCTCTCTTTCTCCCTGCAAAACAGATCAGAGTAAAAGGACCACACCCGAGGGGTGTTGGCCAAAGGCCCTCCGATGCCTAAGTTAGGTAGGGTAATTCAAGGAAAACCGGATGGCCGGAGCCGTGTGTGGTGGCCGGAGCCTTGTGTGAGAGAGAGAAAGAGAGGGGGTGGCTAGAGTTTTTGAGAAATAACTTCTGTAGAGTTTTGTAAGAGTTTAGGCGTACCTCATCCTTGTGCGTAACCAGGTATTTATAATGGCCTTGAAGAGGTTGGTGTGGTTGGTGTAGTTGGTGAGGTTGGTGTGGTTGGTGGGGTTGGTGCATTTAGGGATTATGGATTTAACCAAATCCCTAATTAAATGGGGGATCAAGTAACCCCCAATTTGATTAGGTAATTCCCAATTAGGTTAGGTAACTCCTAATTAGGTCAAATAATTCCCAAATTGATTGACCTAATTATTTGACCTAGGGTTTTGATTTAATTAGGTTCCCACAAATGTCCCCCAGCTTCTGCGTGGCGCGTGGTGGCATGTAGGAGATGTAAATTATCCGTTGGGCTGTCCAGCTGTAACTGGGCTTCCTTCGTGGACTTGGGCTCCCGAGTAGAGGAGGTGTTTGACTTGTGAACTGCTTGAGTAACCAGCCTATGTTTTGATTGCACGTCCTCCTTTAGAGATTTGTGAGTACCAGGGTCCCCCTTGAAGGACTCCGGGCATGCACTGCATATCCCGTAGGATAATTCCCCTTAGGAAGTTGGCGAGCACCAGGGTTCCCCTTGAGAGACTCCGAGTGTGTTCTGCACATCCCGTAGGATGATTTCCCTTAGGAAGTTGGCAAGCACCAGGGTCCCCTTTGAGGGACTCCGGGTGTGTTCTGCACATCTCGTAGGATGATTCCCCTTAGGAAGTTGGCAAGCACCAGGGTCCTCCTTGAGAGACTCCGGGTGTGTTCTGCACATCCCATAGGATGATTTCCCTTAGGAAGTTGGCAAGCACCAGGGTCCCCCTTGAGAGACTCCGGGTGTGTTCTGCACATCCCGTAGGATGATTCCCCTTAGGAAGTTGGCAAGCACCAGGGTCTCCCTTGAAAGACTCCGGGTGTGTTCTGCACATCTCTAAGATGATTTTCCTTAGGAAGTTGGCGAGTACCAGGGTCCCCCTTGAGAGACTCCGGGTGTGTTCTGCACATCCCGTAGGATGATTCCCCTTAGGAAGTTGGCAAGCACCAGGGTCCCCCTTGAGAGACTCCGGGTGTGTTCTGCACATCTCTAAGATGATTTTCCTTAGGAAGTTGGCGAGTACCAAGGTCCCCCTTGAGAGACTCCGGGTGTATTCTGCACATCCCATAGGATGCCTTGGTCGTCGCCCTGCGTCTCCCGTAGGACGCTACTTATGGGCAACTACATGATTATCCTGCCTCCCTTAGGAAACGGATAGGAACCTGGATATTTCCCGCAGGAAGCATGGCGACCCCCTTTTAAGAAACTCCTGGCGCACCCTGCGTCTCCCTTAGGACGCTTTTTTAGCGGGCTACGTCTCCAAACGGACGCGTTTTGTCGTCACCCTGCGTCTCCCTTAGGACGCTCCTTATGGGCAACTGTGTGACTATCCTGCTTCCCTTAGGAAACGGATAGGAACCTGGATATTTCCCGCAGGAAGCATGGCGACCCCCTTTTAAGAAACTCCTGGCGCACCCTGCGTCTCCCTTAGGACGCTTTTTTAGCGGGCTGCGTCTCCAAACGGACGCTTTTAGTCGTCGCCCTGCGTCTCCCTTAGGACGCTCCTTATGGGCAACTGTGTGACTATCCTGCCTCCCTTAGGAAACGGATAGGAACCTGGATATCTCCCTTAGGAAATTCCTGACGTACCCTGCGTCTCCCGAAGGACGCTGCTTATGGGCAAATGTTGTGTTTTGTAGGCAGCCAAACCGGCAGATGATGTTTTTCCAGATGAATCGCTCCACATCGGCTTCTTTAGTAGAGGATAGAGCTTCGGCCTCGATCCATTTAGTAAAGTAGTCGATGGCGACAATCATCATTTCTTTCTTGACGGGCGCTGGTGGCAAGGGACCCACTAGGTCGATGGCCCATTGCATAAACGGCCATGGACTATTTTGCGGATGATAGACTTCGGCAGGCAGGTTAAGGATCGGCTTGTATCGCTGACAGCGATCACACTTCTTGACATATTCAGCGGAGTCGTGACGCATGGTAGGCCAGAAGTAGCCTATGTTTAGAGCTTTCTGGGCGAGTGACCTGCCCCCAGAGTGGTTGTCACACTCGCCGTCGTGAATTTTGCAGAGAACCTCAAGTGTTGGAGGGTACTTTATGCAGGTGAGATGAGGGCCGGAGTATGATCTGCGGATGAGCTCGTTGCCGTGCATGTAGTATCTCGCGGCCTTCTGCTGGACCTTTCTAGCTTTGGACTTCTCCGTTGGCAGGTTTCCATTCGTCAAATAGTCGATGATGGGGTCTTGCCAACTGGGGTCCTCGTCAATCTGCATGGTATCGATTAGCTCTATTTCTTCAATGCTTGGTCGGTCAAGATGTTCGACCGGGATGGAGCGTCTGAACTGGGTATCCAGCGCTGATCCTAGGCTTGCCAGTGCGTCTGCATGAGCGTTCTCTGCCCGGGGCACTTGTTGGATGGTGAAGGAGGGAAATGCCTTTAACAGCTCTTGGACTTTGTCAAGGTACAAGATCATCCTTGGGTGCTTTGCCATGTATTCACCTGAGGCTTGATTCTTGATCAATTGTGAGTCTGAATAGATGGCTAGCTTTTTGATTGCGAGCTCTTTTGCCAAGCGTAGGCCGGCGAGCAATGCCTTGTATTCTGCCTCGTTGTTCGAGGCCGGGAAGCCAAGCGTAATAGCTTGCTCCAACAGGGTTCCATCTGGAGTGGTGATGACGACCCCTGCTCCGGCTCCTTTTTGGTTCGACGCTCCGTCTACGCGCAACTGGTTGGCTAGGTTCTGCGGAGGTCCCGTCTGCTTTTGAACTTTCCTTCTTTTGGTTGACCAACTTCTCCTTTTCGACTGACGGGGTGAATTCTACGACGAAGTCTGCTAAAGCCTGGGCTTTTATTGCAGTTTTTGGCCGGTAGAGGAGGTCATATTGGCTTAGCTCTATAGCCCACTTCATGAGTCGCTGAGAAACATCAGGGCTGTGGAGGATTGATCTCAAAGGAAAGTCGGTCATGACGATGACTCGATGAGCTTGGTAGTAGGGTCGCAGCTTTCTCCCAGAAACTACAAGAGCCAAAATAAGTTTCTCCAACTTCGGGTAGCGAGTTTCTGCATTGAGGAGAGCTTTTGACGTGTAGAATACCGGATGTTGGGCCCCCAGCTCTTCTCGGATGAGAGCTGAACTGATAGCTGAGTTGGACACTGCCAGGTATACAAACAAGTCCTCACCAGGGACTGGTTTTGAGAGTAGAGGAGGTGAGGCGAGGTAAGTCTTCAGACTCTGGAAAGCTACTTCGCACTCCTCGTCCCATTTGTCTCTTTGTCCTTTCTTCAAAGCTTTGAAGAATGGTCTGCACTTGTCAGTTGATCTCGAGAGGAATCGGTTGAGGACCGCTGCTCTGCCCATCAGACTTTATATTTCCTTCACCGTTGAGGGCGATTTCATCTCGAGAATGGCTTTGATTTGGCGTGGGTGTGCCTCGATGCCTCGTTGCGTGACTAGGTATCCTGAGAATCGGCCGGAGGATACACAAAACGTGCATTTACTTGGATTCAACTTCATGCGATACTGGCGGAGCAAGCTAAATGACTCAGCAAGATTTCCAATGTGATCTGCACGTTTTGGGGCTTTGACCAGCATGTCATCTACGTAGACCTCCATAGTTTTGCCGATTTGCTCCTTGAAGATTTTATTTACAAGCCTTTGATAGGTTGCTCCGGCGTTCTTCAGCCCAAAGGGCATGACCTTGTAGCAGTAGGTCCCTCTCTCGATGATGAAAGAAGTTTTCGCCTTGTCATCCTCGTGCATCAGGATTTGGTTATAGCCGGAGTAGGCGTCCATGAAGCTGAGCAGCTGATTGCCAGAAGTGGAATCCACGAGTTGGTCGATTCTCGGCAATGGGAAGTTGTCTTTAGGGCATGCCTTGTTGAGGTCTGTGTAGTCGACGCAAACTCTCCATTTGCCCTTTTCTTGTTTTGCCACCAAGACAACGTTGGCAAGCCATTCTGAGTAGGAGACCTCTTCGACGAAGCCGGCAGCTAGGAGTTTGTCAATCTCGGCTTCGATGATAGCGACTCGCTCGGGTGCGAAGTTGCGTCTCTTTTGCGCCACTGGCTTGCACGCGGGGTTGACGTGGAGTCGATGACAGATGATTTTTGGGTCGATGCCAGGCATGTCTGATGGCGACCATGCGAACATGTCTTTGTTGCTCTGGAGGAATGTGGTAAGCTCCTCCTTCTCTTCTGGGCTTAAGCGCGAGCCGATCCGCGCTTTCCTGTCTGGCTGGTCAGGATCCAAGGGTATTAACTCGACGTCCTCCTCGGGTTTCCATCCTTCTTCCGGAAAGACCTCTGGACGGATTTCCTCGGCTTGGTCCTGACACTTTGATTGCTATAAAATAGCAAGATTCGGTTGCTCAACCTCCTCCAGATCCGCCTGGCTCACAGGGAGAAACTGCGCTTGTTTGCCTTTCTTCAGCCCTTGGGCGGAACATTTCCTCGCCATTGCTTGATCGCTGTTGATTTGGCCGACACCGCCCCCAGGGATTGGGTACCGAATTTTCTGATGCGTGGCGGAGGTGATGGCATTGATCTTGCCAATCCATGGTCTGCCTAGGATGCCGTTGTAAGGTGAGACCTCATTGATGACCATGAATGTTTGCAAGCTGACCACAGGTGGGGAGTAGACATCGAGGTCTATTGTGCCCACGGTAACCGTTGTTGCACCATTAAAGCCAGTCAGCGATCTGGCTAACTTGTTGATCTTTGTCTCCAAGCCCATCTGTTGGATGACTGTCAGTTGTAGGATATTGGCTGCGCTGCCTTCATCTGCATGGATTCGGTCGACCATGGCCTGAGCGATTTGAATACTGATGACAAGGGCGTCGTTATGCGGCGTGTCGAGGCCGATCAGATCTTTCTTTTGGAAGCCGATCATAGGATCGTCTCCTGCTAGTGGAAGGTCGGTCGAGACTTGGGAGATCACAGTGGCCTGTTTGATCTGCCTCTTCTTTTCCTTGCTGGTCAGCCCAGACTCCTCAGAGTCGGCTAGGATTGTGTTAATCCTTATGACCTTCTGAGGCGGCTCCTTGGCGATGTCTCGATCCTCAATCCGTTGGATGGCCTGCTTCGCAACGAATTCAGTGCAGTGGCCTTCTCTCACGAGTTCCTCAAGATGCGCTTTCCAAGCGAAGCAGTTGTTCGTCGTGTGTCCGTGCGTCCCGTGGAAGGCACAGTATTTGCTAGTGTCCCTCTTGTCCGGATCTCCCTTCAAGGGCAGTGGTCTTCTTACCCAAGGTTTGTTCTTCACTTGGGCTAAGATTTGATGTATGGGGATGGTGAACTTGGTGTAGTTCTCTCCTGCCGTAGCCTCCCCTTGTGAGTGCGACCTGCGCTTGTCTTTGTTTCGGTTGTTGAATCCGTCGCCTTTTTGGCCTGCCCGCTTAGTTGGCTGATCTTCCTGCTTTGTAGACTTCTTCGCGGCGATTCGATCGTCATCCCAGAGCGCGTAGCGTTCCGCAGTCGCGTAGACCTCTGCCAGAGTCTGGCTGGGAGTGATAGTCAGCTCGCGGTACAAGTCGTGCTCAGCTGGAAGACCTTTCTTGAAAGCGGAGGACGCGATTCGGTCGTCACATCCTACAATGTTCGCCTTTTCTGCCTTGAATCTCTTGATGTAATCTCGAAGGGATTCGTCAGACTTCTTGCGCAGGTTGTACAGGTGATCAGGGTTCTTCTTGATTGTCCGGTAAGACGTGTATTCTTTGGTGAAGACGTAGGCTAGCTCCTTGAAGCTGCTGATCGACCTGGATGGTAGGGTGTGGAACCAGTCTTGGGCTGCTCCTCGCAAGGTTATCGTAAATACCTTGCACATTAGCGCGTCGTCAGCCTGGTGGAGGATCATAACACTTTTGAAGTGTTTCAAGTGGCTCTCGGGATCGGAATCCCCTTTGAAGTGTATGAACGAGGGCGTCGAGAATCGCTTCGGGTGAGCGGCCTGCTCGATATCGAGGGTGAAAGGCGTAGAGCTCACCTGGTCCATCTCCTTACGTAGTGAATCCTCGAAGTTTCCTCCGGTCTTTAAGTCCCGAAGTCGGTCATTCACGAGCTTCTCAACGTCTTCTGCGCACATTGCTGGTCGGTCACGTTGGCGACCTCCACGATATTGACTGACTTCCTCGTTGTCCTCCGAGGGTCGACCTTCTCGCCTGGGCTGCCTAGTTGGAGTGTGGGTGGACTGCGCCTGCGAAAGATTCTCTGTAGCTTGTCGACGAGAATTAGTTCTTCGAGAGTGAGTAACGGAGCGTCTTTCCTCATGGTCCTCATTGTGAGGGTTGTCCAACTGGCCTCCCTGAGGGCCTAGCCTTTCGAGAGCGCTTCTCTGTGAGTTGACAGCTGAGCGCCTTTCTTCGCGATCCTCGTTGCGATGGTTGTTTAGCTGACTTCCTTGGGGGCCTAGCCTTTGATGTACATTTCCCTGCGGGCCCAAGCGGGCACGGACGTCGAGTCGTCTGCCGGCGCGTTCGTCCATCCTTCTCTCCTCGCCCGGTTGTCCAAGGCCAAGGTTTTGAGCAAAGCCTATTTGGTTGATGAGCTGCCTCATTAGATCGCTTTGGTCGTCCATTCTCTGAGCTAGCTGGTCAACTCTTAGATTAAGGTCTGCTTGACTTCGTGGATCGGGAGGAGAGAAGTGTGCGGAGCCCAACTGCACACGGGCTAGGTTTTCACTGAAGGTGTATGCAGGAGCGTGCGTCGCGCGTGGAGGCAATGGAGGGAATGCTTGGAGTTGTTCCAAGACCGGCCCTAGGTCGGCGGTGGTAACGAGTCCACCTTGATTGGAAGTTCCACCATGTTCGGCGGCGGTGGTGAGAGGTGGCGGTGCCACCATGTCGATCGCGGGATCGCGGGTGGAGTGGCTTTGGGTCGTCGCGGATCTAGCCATCGCGGCGGCTTTGCCTCTCGTGTTCATGCTTCCAACCATGGTTGTTTGGAAGGCTTCGGCGGATTGGAAAATAGGAGGAACGGATTCCTTGAGCACGCGTTGAGTATAACTCGCGCTCTCAATGAAAGCACCAATTTGTTTGTGCAAATAATCTCACGGGAGAATATTCGCTCAATATTCCTTCGTCTTCTCCGCCTCTCTTTCTCCCTGCAAAACAGATCAGAGTAAAAGGACCACACCCGGGGGGTGTTGGCCAAAGGCCCTCCGATGCCTAAGTTAGGTAGGGTAATTCAAGGAAAACCGGATGGCCGGAGCCGTGTGTGGTGGCCGGAGCCTTGTGTGAGAGAGAGAAAGAGAGGGGGTGGCTAGAGTTTTTGAGAAATAACTTCTGTAGAGTTTTGTAAGAGTTTAGGCGTACCTCATCCTTGTGCGTAACCAGGTATTTATAATGGCCTTGAAGAGGTTGGTGTGGTTGGTGTAGTTGGTGAGGTTGGTGTGGTTGGTGGGGTTGGTGCATTTAGGGATTATGGATTTAACCAAATCCCTAATTAAATGGGGGATCAAGTAACCCCCAATTTGATTAGGTAATTCCCAATTAGGTTAGGTAACTCCTAATTAGGTCAAATAATTCCCAAATTGATTGACCTAATTATTTGACCTAGGGTTTTGATTTAATTAGGTTCCCACAACAACCAGAGAGCTTATACATACCCCTCCGCAAGACTACATACATATATGTCTGGTGAACACAAACAAAGGGGTTCCATTTATATCGTTAATAGAACTAAGGCCTTTACTTAGTACATCTTATGCAGAAACAAATTTGTCCTTGGCACTTGTCTCCCGCAAAGACACTGGTTTATTAGTTAATGATACAACATACAACTTCAGGTGAGTCACGTCTACTATATATGAGTCAAATCAGAAATCTTTTAACCATTTGATTATTATATATAATGAAATGTTTTCATTATTTATAGAAAGTATTGTGTTCGTCTATTCATATATTTACAATTAGATGACTAAATGTTGTTCTATCTGACTAATTGTGTTTGCTTGAGTGCATATACTACTAGTCGATATTGGTCCTAAATTTTGCTACAAAAACTAATGCGAAATCTATACTAATTTTTAAGGTATCCAACCGATATTCATGATCGCGTGTGGGATACCGAATCCGTTTATGATGAGAAGGAGTTGCAATTAAGTACCCCAGCCTTGGTGAACAAATCTTATTTTCATGCTGATTTCCAAATACCATCTGCTATCATGAGCACTGCTGTCGCCACAAAAAATGCAAGTGATCCTTTGTATGTTTACTTGGATGCTTTTGATAACAATCCAGAATATCATGTTTACTTGCATTTTGCAGAAATTCAAAAGCTCCCATCCCACCAGCAGCCCAGAAATTTATATATTGTTTTGAACGGACGGCCTCAAGAGCCGTCATTTGTTCTACCTTACTTGTCCACATATACACTTCACACCACCTGGCCCACTACAATATTTTCTTCTATGTCAATCCTCAAGACTGACAACTCTACCCTTCCACCCATCCTCAATGCCTATGAGACTTACGAGGCTAAAAAGTTCTTACAATTGGAAACAAACCAAGGAGATAGTAAGTAGCTATAGCTAAATATCATCACTAGCTGTCAGTTTAATGCCTTGTATAATCGATTGATTTTGATGATATATATGTTAACTAATTTGTTGCATATGAAAATATCAATTAGTTGATGCAATCGAAAACATCAAGTTACGTTACAAAATCAGTAAGAACTGGCAAGGAGATCCATGCAGCCCTCAAGCTTACAAGTGGGAAGGATTAAATTGTAGCTATCATGAATCTAGGCCCCCAAGAATCATATCTTTGTAAGTATATCTATGTCACTCTCAGACCAGGGTTTCAGTTTAATCCCATTTGAGTCTTGGCATTTGAAGTTACAATGCACTCGCAGGGACTTGTCCTCCAGTGGATTAAGAGGCCAGATATCTCCTTTTATAGCCAATCTCTCAATGATACAAGCTTTGTAAGTATGCACAGTCTCAAATGAGTAACTAATATGGTCAGAATTTCATTTGGAATAATTAGTAATTAGATGAGTTGACCTGCTTTAACATTTCAGGGATTTATCAAACAACAACTTGACAGGACCAATTCCAGACTTTTTGTCTTACATGCCAAATTTAACTGTCCTGTAAGTTATTATTTGGTTAGTCATATAATCCTAATATATTCGTTACAAGTTAAGCATGGTGAGGTGATAGAGTATCATGACTTTACTTTTGCAGAAACTTGGGGCAAAATAAGCTCAGAGGCCAAGTTCCAGCAGGGCTCATTGATAGAAATAAAACTGATGGGCTATCATTGAGGTGTGCTTTCTTCTTTTACTTAGAGCATAAATTAATTGGATAACAGATATGCCACCACTTTACAAAGATGCCACCATTTTTCCATCTGGTTATTTGAAAATATTATATAAGGATACTATATATTTTTTCATGTCAATATGATTTATCAAAATCTTACTGCAGTTGCCATCAACCACTCTCTGTTTTGTTTCAGTCTCTGTGAAAATCCAAATCTATCCAAATTCGGACATGTTTCTTGCAAATCAAGGAAGAAGCACAATGTTGTTATCCCCGTGGTAGTATCCAGTGTTGGAACTATCATCCTCTTATTAACTGTAGCAGCTATCTGGTGGAGATGTGAAAGTGAAGAAATAGATGGTAAGACTTCCGATACTTGTTAATGTTTTTCTTTTCGTTTTTGGGAATTTGATTCCGGTTCTATATAAATATTCTTAATTAAATTCATAAACGATTTCATCCAAACAGAGCCAATCGAGCCACGGGGTAGAAAATTTACAAAATCAGAGATCGACAAGATTACCAGCAATTCTACACTAATTGGGCGAGGCGGATTTGGAGAAGTCTACCATGGCACTCTGGAAAATGATACCCAAGTTGCTGTGAAAATACTTGATCTATCATCAAGTCAAGGCTCAGAAGAATTTCAAAATGAGGTAGATGTCGCCCAACTACATACATCTATATATGTATTCAGTCAGAGTTCTTTCTATCTTTTGCTGAAAGTATAGTAGCCACATTGGATTGCAGGTTAAGTTATTGATGAGAGTTCATCATAGAAACTTGGTTTCTCTAATTGGCTACTGTGACGAAGGTGACACTATGGCGCTTATTTACGAATACATCGCGAATGGAAATTTGCAACAGCATATATCAGCTGCAGGTACATCCCTTACTCAACCAGTAGTGGATCATAAAAAAGAAAAGAAGAAAAGGATGAGGTGATACGAATTTAGGTCATTTTCCAATGTTACAAAAAAGAATAAGACTAGACCGATAGCTATACATCTGATCATTTTTCTAGTATTTATATATATACTTCGCTTCAATGCAATTGGGATTGACCATATAGTGTACTTCACTAATATATGATTCGGATGTATATTCCATTTGATTAATCACACTCAAGTGTAGATACACCTTACAAGGGCTTGACTTGGAAGCAGAGACTTCAGGTTGCAGTAGATGCAGCACGAGGTAAACACAAATCATCATCATCACATTAATAAACATATATAAACTCTTGTGAAAAACATATTTCGTTAGACGATGGTTGCTGTCTTTTGAAATTTTGCAGGATTGGAATATCTGCATGATGGTTGCAAACCGCCGATACTGCACAGAGATTTGAAGCCTTCCAACATCTTGTTAACTGAGACGTTGCAAGCCAAGATAGCGGACTTCGGAATTTCTAAAGCTCTTGCAACTGATTCTGCCACTCATGCATTAACAGACCTCAGAGGAACATATGGGTACCTGGATCCTGAGTAAGCACTTTCAACAATTCCTGCTAGCCATTGTGGTGATATTTGTTACATATAATTATAATGTTAGAACAAAGAGTCAGTTTAAAAACAAAATATTAATACAACAAAGATTTTTTTTTTGTAACAGATATTGCACAACTGGACAGCTCACCAGAAAGAGTGATTCATACAGCTTTGGGATTGTGTTGCTAGAGCTTATAACTGGCAGACCAGCAATAATAACAGAATTAGAAACTGTACATGTTAATGTATCTGATTGGGTGAGGGCTAAATTTGAGAGAATGGAAATTGAAAGCATAGTGGATTCGAGAGTACAAGGGACATACGAGTATTCTTCTGCACAGAAAGCTATAGAAACTGCCTTGGCTTGTGTATCTAAAACACCAACAGAAAGGCCAGAAATAAGTCATGTGTATGACAGATTGAAGGAATGCTTTGAGATTGAGAAGGTTTCTGAGGAATTAGAGATTGGGAGTGGCGATGAGGGACAATTAATAACTCAAATCAGAGATTGCTTGGAAATGAACTCCCAGGTTCAGTCTAAAAGACTTACTGTTTAGGACTAGTCCTTTGAGTGTTGGTGTTATTCTTAGGCTTCTGGTTTGGTTGCAGTTTGTCCCTCTGGGTCAGTTTTTTTCTTCTTCTTTTTTGGGCTTGTTGGCGCTAGTCCTTATGTTAAGTTGTTTGTTGCTCTTGGAGATGGCCAGTCCTAGAACTTGAAAGATATGTAAAAATAAAAGTTGACGATATAAAGTTAGACGTGATTGTTACACTCAACCTTCCAATCTGAGAAACCATAATTGTTATGGCAATCAAGGCAAGTGATCTTTCCCTTTACAACTTGGCATGTGGAAAGCTCAATGTTTGCAAGAGCCAAATTGCAGATGATAAAATATACGATGTGATCATGATTCATGTGAACGAGAGAGAGAGAGAGAGAGAGAGAGAGAGAGTTTCAATTCCCATTAGGCTTTACTTCTCACAGTGATATGGCATTACAAAGAAACTTTATTCTAGTTGCTTTCTTATTCAACGCATTCAATCATCTAAACAGGACAGAACTTTGGACCTTTGGTGGTGGTGGTGGTGGGGTTGGGGAGCTCTGCCTTTAAACCATCTTGACATATTTAGTGCCTTTGCGCCATGACCACGACTCAGACGGCGACTTGGGCAGAGGTGGAAGCAACACAGCCTTCCGGCAAAGACCAAAGGGCCAGCCCTCACAATGACGGAATTGCTGAATTATAGACTGCCTCGGAAAATCTTTAAAATCAATCCCATTAAGGCTCGAACAGCGGGACAAACTTGTCTTGACAGAAAGAAACACATCTCTACTTGTGGCAGCAGTTGAGCAGCAAGAGAAGCAACTTTTAACAGATAAAAATTCTTCTTTCTCATCATCTTCTTCACCTTGATCCTTTTTGTTTAGTACTCCTTTCTGGCTTATGAATAAATCTCCTGATTTTGAAGAGTAGACAAATGAAAAACTATCTGTCAAACTGCTAGGCTTGCGCCTCAACTTTTCCATTGCAGCACTTCGAATTGCTGATACAATTACCTGAGAAAAAACCCCAAAAAACTATAAAAGCAACCTACAAAACTCTCATGGATTTAACAAGGGAATGAAAAGATCATATCTAAATATTCATTCGGGTGCTTAGTGAATACTTCCTGTTCCTCATCAAAGTCATTTGTTATGTATTGATCCTCTGCTTCTGGGCTCGAAGTTGGAAGCCGTCTGCCAATATGGCAATTGGAAAACGCATCTGTGAGACAAGCAGCAAGAAATTTGCACCTTTTGGAAGGATTTGGTGGCTCTTCTTCATGATAAAAGATGCTCATGTTGGAGTTAAAAGTTTCTGTTGAGTGTAGGTTTGCAAACCACAGGGACTAAAAGATATCTACAAAGCTAGCGTTGGTGTGTGTTATTCTTACTCGACTTGATGTCCAAATTGACCTGCATATGTGATAGCGGCCTCTCAGCTTATTAGAAATGGAGAATATTGCTTTATATCCTTTGGGGTAAAGAAAAAGCTAAAAAGAAAGCATTAGACGTTTTAACAAAACTCCAAACCCCCCGTTGAGGTTGCAACGCTTACTTGTTCCATTGAAGACCCTTCATCCGTTTCTTTCGTTTTTCCTACATTAAGTGCCCCTTCTGTAGTTTTCAAATTTACACTTAAAGTTGAAGCCATGGTGAACTAGGACATCTTACCAAACTGAGCTATATGTCAAATTTGCCAAAAGTGAGAAAGCCTGCCCCTGATTTCAATGGAAGATACAGAAACAAGTTAACACACCCAAAGTTCATTTTTATTGAAAGCAATCAAACTAGTTAAATTTAAAAGTGCGGTTGCCCAACCAAAAAAGTAAAACAATAAGACATAGAGTTCTTTAAAAACCCTTTGGCTGCGTTTGGTTCATGGTGAAGGAAGCTTGCAGACGGGGAAATCAATTGCCCATATTTGGTAAGCCAGGCATAGAAAATGAGTACCCGGCAGATAGGAAAATAGGGAAGAAAATGTAACCCTCCTCCCCTTTGGGTTTCATTTTCCCTTCCCATGGGAAACTTTGATGTAATCAAACAATTACACCAAGGTTAAAACAAAAATGAAGGAAATTATGTACACAAAAGGCTAATACTAGGAATTAACCTTATCTTCAGCTTTAACGCTTAAACCTATCACCTACCAACCAATCCCGTGAAATCTGCTTCAAAACAATAATGTCAACATGTCCTCGTGTTTCCTAATTAATTGTTCCATTCAATAGCTCCCAATTCTTGTTGCCGAAATCCACATTGCAGATTAAAGCATAGAAACAGAAACCTCAACTTTTTCTTCACCAAAAAGCATGTTGTCATAAGAAGTTCAAGTCAAAGTGCCATAAACACAAAGAACCAAAAACTGTGTTGTCGTAATAACTTCAGCTTGTGGAGTTTTGGAGCTGCTGTGATGTGAGAGAGATGAGAGAATGAAGCTTAGACACAGCAGAAGTCTGATCAGGCGGGCATTTGGAGAGAGAAACGTTCAGAGATTGAAGAGCATCATCAAGCTTGCCAGCAGCCAAGGCTGCACACCCTGCCTTGTAGGCTTGGTCCGCCATGCGAGCACTGTATTCAGGTTGAGGAGAGCTCTCAAACCTTGAGATTGAAGAAGAAGATGGAGAGTCGACCAGATCAGTGTCACGTGCATATTCAAGATTGCAAATTGCTGTGTTGATCTCTGCCATGAGTGCTTCCGGCATGGCTTTGATAGTCTTCAGTTTCACACCATCAAAGACACTCCTCCATTGGGAGCTTTTTTCTGCAGAACCCATCTCAAGAGTTTGGCTCAGGACCTGTTTCCCGATTATAAGAACGACCCAATTGTGAATTTTACTTGTTATTGCCCAAAAATACAACCTTTGATGAAAATTTAATTTCTTTCATTTCACAAGAAGAACAGAGCCCTAAATTTTTCTGTGGAGAACCCAAGAAGAAGGAAGGAAGGAAGAAATTGTACCTGGAATGAGAGAAGTGGTCGTTCAATTTTCTTCAATTGGTGGCAGATCCTGAAACTTGATCAGCTCTCTGAAAACCGTAGACCCAATTTTTGATCTTCCAATTTTGTATCGTTCTTGTTAGTTTTTTTAGTTTTTTCTTTTCTTTTTTTCTTTGGTTGGAAAGAAAAGAAACCAAAATGATGGACATACATGGACCTCTCAGATGGGCCAGTTCTTGATCCAAATCAAACATGTACAAAGGCCCATACAACGACACTTTCGTTCATCTTTGTTTCTGATCTCGCTTGCTTTGCGGGCAAGAAAAACTTTCAAAATCTCAAAATCAATTGTCCATTATATGATTTTAGATTGGTAATATTCTTAGACATATCTCTAAAATTTACACCTAATTTCACTCCATATCAAGTTGACTTCTCAAGCTACGAACTCTGGACACCAAAAACTTTACTTCCATTCAATGGTGATCATCGATTGAAACAAAATGATCTGAATTGATCAATATCCGTACTTTCAAGGAACAAGAGCCACAAGGAAGGACAAGTGAAGCTGGCAAAGCATTTTGTGCCTCGAAGGATATCTTGCTTCCATCTCTTAACAAAGCATATCCCATCTTCTCCAACTCCAAAGAATCAACAAAGAAATAATCACCGCATCGACACTGGTAATAGAGTTGAATGACCTCTCCTGCATCCTCAGCCATCACATCTTCTAAGCTGATGTCTTCTGCAACTATAGCATCATGTCTGGAAGCTCGAAGGGCAATGTCATAAAGTGCACGAGCCCTCGAATCGCCAAGGATTTCCCAAGCCTTTTGCACCTTCAAGAACCTATCTCCTGACCCAGATGTATTTTGTGATTTATCCGGATGACTATTAAGGATGGCAGATCGGTAGCTTGCTCGGATATCTTCATAGCTGGCATCTTGTTTCACAGATAGTATGTCATAGTGAGTTTCCTGAATGGAGTAGGTGCCAAGAACCATGGTTGTAGCTACTTGTTATCAGCT
Source organism: Prunus persica (assembly GCF_000346465.2). Taxonomy (NCBI): domain Eukaryota; kingdom Viridiplantae; phylum Streptophyta; class Magnoliopsida; order Rosales; family Rosaceae; genus Prunus; species Prunus persica. Next base: position 37,312,271 of record NC_034009.1, on the reverse strand, counting down.
TAGCTTCACTACATATGAAATAATAAAAAAATTATGAGAAAACCTAAAAAACCATCAAGTTCATCTCACTCATCCGATGCTTGTGTTCAAATTGCCACACCCAAAATTAGGGTTTGAGATCTTTGCCTATCCAAAAAATATGAACAAACCAAAAGACATAAGATCAGGCATTAAAGACAGTTCCAAAGGATAACAAGGAAATTAACATGGAGCAAGAAAATACAATCGAATATGAACATCGTTGACCAATAGAAATATTTTTTCAACTCAATAAACATTAGCCCCTCCTCCATCCTTCTCGATTTTAAACCGGGAAAAACAATGGTGCCAGCCAATGCAGTGCATGAACGTGGACCAGAGTTCAGAGCTGAGGCCTTTTTTCTTTTTCTTTCATATTTAATTTCTGTAAACTCCGCAACAACAAGAGCTTGAATTCATCTGTGAAACAAAGTTCTGAGCTGAAAATGTTCGAAAAATCGCTAGGCGGTAGGCGGACAGCAAGAGCCTAGCACCTAGATAAGTAATGGGAGATTCACTATTATACCCAATATGGGGGCCCAAATTATAAAAATACCCTACATAAAATGGACTTTAGAAACACACCCAAAGCCCATTTACAACATAACAAAAAAGCTTTTAACTTCTTATAAATTACAAAACTGCCAACAATTTCTTAAAACAAGCCCAACCCCAAAATCTCATAAAAATACCCAAAGCACTCAATAGGGCATCAAAGTAATTTAATAATCAATATTAAATTCAATAAGGCCAGCTATCATTTTTTGGGTTTTTTTTGGGTTTGTTTATAGGAATTCAATTGTGTAGGGTTTATTTATAATATTAGTGCTAGAAATGGGTATATCACTAAATATCTCATAAGTAATCGGGGCCTAGGTGGGCATTTCTTTTTTTAATAATTATTTTGTATTATAAATTATAAATTTATATTAAAAAATCATGCAAAATAAAAGGATATATAAAAGAAAATTTTAACATTTTCGAACTGGATATTATCTGACTTGTACTTATGTATTTTCTGTAACCTTGATATTAAAAAAAACTGCAAAAAAAACGTATGTTTAAAAAAAGGCCCATTTTAATACAAGCAGCGCCTCCTTCGTCGCCGCCTCCTGCGCGCTTCAACCGCGCGTCAACGGCGAAACGCCCACCTAGGCGCCGCCTAATTCCCTGGCGCCTACCCCCAACGATTAGGGTGAAATCGCGGAGGTGTCCTCCCGCCTAGCGCCTAGGCGGCGGCCTAGGCCGATTTTTCGAACACTCTAAAATCTGAGCTTCGTTTTGGAAACCAATGCAGCAAACTAACTAAAATTTCAATTCCAAAGATCGAAGCTTTAAATCAGAGATAATAGCAGCACAGATTCGAAATTCCAGAATCGCTAAAAATAAAGTACGAAATCAAAGCGCCAAACTTCAGAACCAGATTGAACCAAATTGTTTCTTTTCATGAACCAACGATGCACAAATTCAACCAAAAGGAAAATTAAAAATACAAAGACCAAAGAAAAACACAGAAATAAGTTCACCTCGAAGTTCATCTGGTGGGCCGAGCGAAATCCAATCTAACAAAAAATAGGTATCATCCGAGGGAGCAGATGCAAATTAAGTGCAGCAGGAGATGCAGTCGAGAAAAAAGATAAAGAATTTAAATTAAATTAAAAAGTTCGTGGAGCGAATGCCGAAACTTTTACAGTGAAAACCTAGCCTCTGTCAAGAAGAAAGGCTGGGTGTGATTAAATCAAGTTTTGAAATTTATGTTTTGACCCCAAATTTTCTACAATTTTCATAAAGACCCCAATTTTTTTCCTTTTTATTTTTTTCGCGATTTTTCTTTTTCTCTTTGTTGGTTTTCCTATCAACACTAGACATATTGATCCTGTTACCCAAAAAAAAAAAAAGATGGATTGATCGTGTTATATTGCTGGGTTTGCTGATTTCCCAAAAACTTTAGAATTTAGTAAGTGTTGTTGATAGGAAAGACAAAAAAAGAAACAAAACTTTCCTTGTTTGTTTTGCTGGAATTGAGTTTCCCATTCTGTCAACATTTCCTATTGTGCCAAGGAATTGATTTTAAATTTCTACAGTTGACAATTCCCTTTCCAAACAGGTCTTATCTATGTATATATAGGACCAAAACCTTGCAACATACAACATACAACAAATTGTCAAAGACAATGAGAGAAGCAATGCTTAGGATGATGATGCTTCCACTTGTTGTCCTCCTAGTTTTTCATGTTTCTGCTTCATGGGCAGCCTCAGCTTCTGTCTATGACAACTTTCTTCAGTGCCTAAACACCAACACAAACCCATCATCAACCCAATTGTCCAACATAATCTATGCCCAAAACAACCCTTCGTACTCAGCTGTTCTAAGAGCCTACATCAGAAACTCAAGGTTCAACACCACTTCGACTCCGAAACCAGTCCTCATTGTCACACCCTCTGCTGCATCTCATGTTCAAGCCTCTGTTGTTTGTGCCAAACAACTTGGCATACAGCTGAGAATCCGAAGCGGCGGGCACGATTATGAGGGCCTTTCTTACTGGTCTGATCAGACCTTTATTGTCCTTGACATGTTTAACCTCAGGTCTGTGACTGTAGACATTGAGGACAGCTCCGTTTGGGTTCAGGCTGGAGCCACACTTGGAGAATTGTACTATAGGATTTCAGAGAAGAGCAAAGTTCATGGCTTTCCTGCTGGTGTTTGTCCCACAGTTGGTATTGGAGGGCACATTAGTGGTGGTGGCTATGGAAACATGTTGAGGAAGTTTGGCCTTGCTGTTGACAATGTCCTTGATGCTCAGATTGTTGATGCTAAGGGGAGACTTCTTGATAGAAAAGCAATGGGAGAAGACCTGTTTTGGGCTATTAAAGGAGGGGGTGGAGGAAGCTTTGGTGTCATTGTTGCATACAAATTGAAGCTGGTTTCTGTCCCAGAAACTGTTACAGTTTTCCAGGCTGCGAGAACGTTGGAAGAGAATGCAACCGACTTTGTTTCGAGGTGGCAAGAGGTGGCACCAACCACAGATGACGGTCTGTTTATGAGGATGCTACTGCAGCCAGGGAGCAACACTGTTAAAGCCACAATCATCGCAGAGTTTCTAGGTAATGCTGACCAACTTGTGTCATTGTTGGGGAAGCAGTTTCCTGAGTTGGGTTTGAAGGAGGAGGACTGTAAGGAGATGAGCTGGATTGAGTCTGTGCTTTGGTGGGATAACTATGATAATGGGACCTCCCCTGATGTGTTGCTTGATAGAAATCCTGATCATGCAAATTTCCTGAAAAGAAAGTCTGATTATGTTCAAACCTCAATTTCCAAAAGTAGGTTGGAATTGCTGTGGAAGAAGATGATTGAAATAGGCAAAATAGGTTTGGTTTTCAATCCATATGGTGGGATGATGAGTCGGATTCCGGCCTCTGCCACGCCTTTTCCACACCGTGCCGGTAACTTGTTCAAAGTTCAGTACTCAGTGAGCTGGGGAGAAGCAGGGGCTGAAGCAGAGAATAATTATACCACAGACACCAGGAGGCTTTTCAGGTTCATGACCCCATTTGTGTCCAAGAACCCAAGGAGTGCTTTCTTGAATTACAGGGACCTTGACATTGGTGTCAATAAATTTGGTAACAGAAGCTATGAACAAGGGAAGGTGTATGGCTTGAAGTACTTCAATGACAATTTTGATAGGTTGGTGAAGGTGAAGACTGCTGTTGATCCAGAAAATTTCTTCAGGAACGAGCAGAGCATCCCACCTAATCCAAGTTTCCACTCAGAGGCACCTAATCCGAGTTTCCACTCACAGCCACCTTTTTCAAGCTTGCACTTAGATGTGAATTGGGGGTCAAGTTCCAAACTATCAATGGGGAAGCTGAAGCTAGTACTGGTGTTCTTGTTTATTTCCTTTTCATTTTGTATTTAGTCAGTTCTTTTCCTTTTAATTTTGTATTTAGTCAGACATTAGTAGCAGATTGGCAACCCCTCAATTTTGTACTGTGGTAACACTTAATAAGAGTTGGTAGAAATAACTTTTCTTCTCTGGAAAATAAATTTGTTCAAGTTACTTGTCCCCTTGAGAAAATATAGAGAGCATTATATTTATCAAAAGAATTAGAGTGTTGCACAATGTTCAGAGACGGAAATTCAGATTCCCCATTAATTAATCAATCATTCACAGGGAAAGTTTCAATGTCTAACAACAAAGCTCACTTTGCCTCCGACCAAGACTTCTTCACCTTGAACCGTCGGCACCCGTACGATGACAATCCGTATTACAAAAAAATGACTTGTGAACAAACAAGCAGCATGGGGCATACCTTAACCTTCAGTGACTCCACCCCACTCTCTCTTACAAAGAATTTCTCCCTATCTCTTCTATTTTTCACAAAACAATTTGATAGGAACAAAAATATATAAACCCAGGGAGACCATGATTAGAGATTCCAGTGAAGCTATATATGCGTGTGTTTTGTGATATTTCCAGAACATGGTTAGCCTTTGCAGGTCACATTACATTGACAAGGGTTTGTCCTTTTTCTTTTTTTTCTGGAGAAATCCTATCATGCACCAACAATGCCAGAGGCCCAAGGAACAACAAGTGGTGCAGATGGATGGTTGTTTCTGTATGATTCAGGATACTTGTCCTTAAAATTGCGTTTGGGCGTTTCTGCCTGCATTTTGATAAATGAAAACAACAAATATTAGACTGGATTGGATCCACATAATCGAGACTAATCTGGACGAAACTTAAATCAGATTAAAAGAAAAGTAAACAAAATGTGTCATTGTCGTGAAGAGGTTGTTTCATTCTTACGTATTTCAGCCAGCACTCTCCAAGTTTATGCTCATAGATATCTGGAGAATGGCAACCGCCTTCAGACGGGCAGTATACCCATATATTACATCTCTTTTCGTTAGGCTTAGCACGTTTAGCTTGATCCAGGCAAGCCTGACAACAGTCAGCTGCACTATCTTTGTGGTGGTTAAGCCCCCATCTTACAGCAGCACCATCATAATCTGTATGAACTTCCGCATGGCATTCAGGTGGAAGCGGCCTTCCCGGCAAAATTTGATCTTCAAGAGAGAAAAAAGGAATACATACATCAACACATGGAATAAGTCTCTACCAGACAATAGAGTAAATCTCTCAACACTTGCAGATAAGTATCATGACTTTTGTATTCTTGTAAAGGAAAATAAAATGTGAATTGGAGGTTTATTTACAATAGAGAGAAGGGCAAGGAGCATAAACTAATGAATTACCTAACTCCTCCTCTTCACCCTCAGGTTTATCATGATGTTCTGTGTTAACAATTTCAGCAGGTATCCAAAGGCCCATGTCTTCCAACAGCACTGTCCAATTAGACTCCAAAGCTTTTACTAGCATTTCTATAGAGAGAAAAAATCAGAATACAAAACACCAGAGTTCGGTCAAAACAATAATTATTACCGTCAATAGACTACTGCATCATTGACAAATAAGATTATTTTGACCAAAAAAGAAACATACACAGTTCACAAATAATGACCACACCTGCTTCCTCATGAAGAATTGTTGAATTTGAAGCGTTTGTCTCAAGAGCCAACTGCTTAGCTTCCTTCAGTTTTTCCTTGCACCATCTTTCGACAAATTCTGTTTATTTAAGCAAACAGCATCAACAAGAGAAGTTGATAACCACCAGCAACAAACCAATAACATAACGAATTATATGACACATATTTTGTATGCTTTATCTCATTACACTCGTCATATTTGGTCAGTTTAATTATTAACAGCTGATAAGTGCTTCTAAAGAACTTAGTGTGGACATGTGAGTTTAAATTAAAGTTTATAGATTAGAAAAAGGTCAAGCTAATTAGTGGGAAAAGCAGTTTACAAGGAGAATATGGGTGCGTTTACATGCAATTAAGTTCCAGAATGAGTTGGAGTAAAGCTTTACCAGCATTTCATTGTTAAACAGAAAATGTTATAAACTTGTAAGGTACAAGTGAAAGAAGCACTGAATACTAGAACAAAGTCTAAGCACTTTACACTCTGGAGCATGTCTAAGTACTAAACACAAATGTGCACATATCTAAACTATGGCCAATCTTGCTGAAAAATAAAATTATATCAATATAGTATTTCCTAAGTTAACTGAAACAAGAATTATCCAGGCCACCACGCACTGCCCACCCCAAAGAGAAACATGGCACTGAAAAAGCCACATTAACCTTGAAGTTTCTGCTGTAATCTGTTATAATTATTTGTAGTGCCTAGAGAAATACAGGGTGTGCCTAAAATAAGCCTTTTGCACTCAAATCCTTTTCTTCCAATGATCTGTCATAATATATGGAGAAAATGTACACGCTACCAGAATACCAGAAAGCCATTTGTTCCTTGAGACAAAACAAACAGCGGGATTTTCCTTCTACATCCCCTTCATACGAAATCTACCTAAACCTCATTTTAATTCTTTTTCTTCCTTCAATCCTAAAATTCTAGTTCTATTTCTGAAAAGAATACAGATATGGGATAATTTCGCTAAGAAAGCTGAATCGATTTCGAGAATTTTAGTTTAAGATTTCATAGACGAAAACTCGACAGAGAAGAAAACATAAATTCATAATCTTATCAATTTCAAGGACAGAGTTGTCTGTCACTGTAAGATGATCTATGGTTTAAACCATTTATGCGCAATTGCTTGACGATTAACTATTCTAATGCAAAATAAAGATTGCCTTGAAATGCAGATAACGAAAAGAGATGAGCAAAAAACAGGCACACTAACCTCTCTGCTCAGTAACATTTGCTTTGGGCCTCAAGGTTTTCAACCTCTCAACTATCTCATTGGTTATCTTCAGCTTCAAAGACTGTGGCAATTCAACCGCTACCTCTCTGGAAAGCTCCTTCTTTAGTGCCTTTACCTTTTGAGCATAACAAAGAGTCCTCCGTTAAATTAAAAAAGTTACAGCAAACCGCTCTACCGATTCAATCCAACAGATCTACCACCCAAACACTCAAAATGCATCTTACCAATCTAATGAGCTCAACCGGTTCAGCTGCTTTTCGAATCCGAACTGATTCCTCCATTTTCCTAATCTGATCTGGAGTGTACTCAAGAGCTGAACCAATATATTAACAGAACATTTCCTTAATTAAACAAACATTCAACATTGAGAACCTCATAATTTGCAACTGGGTTCTCCCAAAAAGACCTCAAACAGCAAGTGGGCCATTCAAAGCAACAAGATTTGAACAAAGCTTATAATATCACAAGCTACAGAGAGAGAGAGAGAGAGAGAGAGAGAGAGAGAGAGAGAGAGACGTACTGGGACGTGAATCTCTATCGGAGTAGATGTACAGAGAAGCGTAGAGAGAACGAAGAACATATAGAGCAACAACAATGTTAATGGAGCAAACGATGAGAGTGGTCTTCTTGTACGAACAGCCCCATTTCGCTCTACCTTTAAATCCCCATTCTCCTACCCGAGCCATTCCTTCGTGTCTTCTCCTTCATCCCACCATATCCACTTACCTCGTCACAGATCGATCATCATCAGAGACAGATCAAAACCCAAAAGCCTTAAACTTTCGAAACGTGGCTCCTGTTGAGGACACAACCCAGGTCTTCTTTTGCTCAGGCTATTCGTACGGAGAAGTGAAATGAGTGTTTTTTGGCTTCTGGGTTTTTCTTGTCGTGCCTAATTTGCTGCGATTTTGTGGAATTAATGCTAAGCCGTCGTCATGCAGTGATTATAAATAAATAAATAAAACTACTGGGGATGGAAAGCTATTAAAATAATGATTAAAATTAATGAACAATGAGGTGCCCCGGGGAATTATTAGGAAGATAGGTATTGATTATGGTGTTTTCTCAGATGATTCCGTGATTGTTGCTGTTTGCTCGGTAGTGGTGGAAGCCTAATCAACCTATTTGCCTTGCCTCCTCTGCCTTGTGCTAACGTGCGCTTTGGGTGTAGGTCCTGTGTTTTCCTTTTAAAAAAGGTCACATTTTACTATTTACCTCCTTTTTTTTTTTTTGGGGTACAAACATTTACCCTCCATTTCATCCCCTTCAATAATTTGAGTGTACAAACTTTATCATTAAAGTGACCTCAAAAAAAAACTTTATCATCATACAAAGCTACTTTGTAAGCAACATTTTAATTGAAAAAAGTACACCAAAAATTCTGATGGGCTTGATCAAATCTAATTGTGACCACGGTAGCAGTAAGATTCTAGTCCAGTTCATGAGTTAGAGATAATACAAAGTGAAGTTTAAGTAGCTCTTTTCTTATGGAGATGTGATCAACCTCGAGCGCAATTCTTAGTCCACTTAAATTCCTAATCTAATCCAATATCTGAAATTCATTGTAGAGTATTTTCTAACTTAGTTGACTAATTCAGACCCCGCAAATTAAAGAGCCTTGGGTTAAAATCTTCAACATTGAATATCCTGCATAAAATAGGCAAACCATTATTTGTTGCTTGATGTAACTTTATAATAAAACGCGTATTGAATTACTTGTTTCGTGATTAAAGGATTGCATCATAGTTTTGGACTCTATATGAGATATACCTATCACGTGATTTATACATTTATGTATTTATTTAGTGTACAACAGTGAAAGATGTGATGTGGCACATGCAAGTTTTTATTTTATTTAAATAGGATGAGGATATGATACATATGTTTGTCGCCCTTCTTTGATTAATAGTTGAGTTGGATGGTTTTAAATCATGACAAATTTACCATTAATACAATATTATCTTATATTGTATAACTATAACACAAAATCTAGTTATTTATTTTCCACAAATGGTTTTGTTAAGGCTTAATGGGCTGATGCTCAGCCCAAGCCCAGTTTTCGCACCGAAAGGGAAAAATAGCGGGAAAATGCAGAACTGGAGAAGCAGCTTTTATTAGGGCACGCCCCTTGAGTTGAGACTTGGGGTGATTTTGGGGCTACCATCAAATTGAAATCAAAGCCATGGAGATGAACGATGGCGATAACGAAGAGTTTGGGTTGTCCAGAAATTACTTTCTGGCAAAGGAGCTCCGTGGCTCCGGCAAGAGATCTCATTCTAAGCTCTCTGATATTGACGTCGTTGACGAACAGGTAATGCTGGGTCGCCTTCAATTCCTTCAAAATCTCCCATTTCTTTTGTTGTTTTAGTTCAACCTTGAAACTTTGGCTGATTGGTTATTGTTTGTTTTCATCTAATGTGTAGGAACTGATTGCAGCAGTATCTAAAATCGAACCAAAACATGAGAAAGAGGTCAAGGAATTGATGAACAGTTATAAAAGTTCGTACCCTGAATGGGCTTTTGAGCTAAGGTATTCTCCTACCTTGTAAATTAATCCGCAATGTCTCAAATGCTCTTCTCTTAAATTATCATTTGTGTAGATTGGGATCTAATGTAGGAAGGTTGCTTTCAAGTTAATTTTTGTGCCAATAGAGAAAATAAATTATCTTTCTGGCTTCTTATGCTACAAATTGTAGTGTTTTTTGTACTTGAGTATTGCCTATGGCAATTGGTGCCCTGATGCATTTATTAGGTGGGCAATGGGACTAGTATTTTTGTATCAGAAGGAATTGCATTGTTTTCTTTGAGCAATTGATTGACTTCTGGACTTGATGCCTGTTATTTATGAATCAGTTTCGACATAAATTGTAGTTTAAAGTTTTGAGATTTCCCTTTGATTTATTGTTTCTTAGTTATTAATTTGTGGGCACGTGGTTTTGTCTTACACTTATCTCTTAGCTTATACTATTTGTATTGTTGTTGAACATCTATTTTGTATGTTCTTATTCACCCATTTTATTGTTCTTAGATGTGGTCTTGGCCTTCTTATGTATGGATTTGGATCGAAGAAGGCCTTGCTTGAAGATTTTGCTTCAACATCATTGACCGAGTATTCTGTGGTTGTTGTCAATGGATATCTTCCAGGAATAAATATAAAACAGGTATTAATTACTTGGGATACAAAATAGTCATAATTCATTTACCCATAATATCATGTTTACACATACATAAGAGCTTGTGCCCGTTCCAAAGCAATATGCGAGTTTTCTGGATTTGCCAATTGTGTGGTTTATTCTTATTGGCAATATGATTTTTGATTCCTGCCCTACCATGTCAGACGCAAGCTACAATGAACTTTGTGAACAATGTGCCGATCACCTTGAGCGCACTTAAGTTGTTCTGAGGTGGCCAAGCCCATCTTCCTCGTATGAAAATATGACAAAACCTGGAAGAGAAGAAATGGAAATAGACCCAAACCCAGGACAGGCATATGCCCTCAAGACTAATTTGTGAACGGCAACACTCAACATTATCATTTCTGTTAACATGCTATCTAATGTTTGAAATATAGGTTGTGGCAGCCTTAGCTGAACTTCTGTGGGATCAACTGAAATCCAAAAGAAAGAATCCTGGGAGCTCTTCCAAAGTTCAACAGCCATTTAGTTCTAGATCCATGGATGATCTTCTTGCATTTTTGGATGAGGAAAGGAAAAACGAATGTTTTGTATGCGTTGTCATTCATAACATCGATGGGCCTGGATTAAGGGACTCTGAAACCCAACAAATTCTTGCACGAGTTGCTTCTTGTTCCCATATTCGCATGGTGGCCTCTATCGATCATGTGAATGCACCTCTTTGTAAGTCTATTCTTGCTATAATTTGTTATATAATTGATAACAAACTGTCTGCATGAAACAAATGCTGCATCAAAGAATTGCATATGTCATCAAGTTTAATCACACCTTCTTTGCCTTTAATAGTGTGGGACAAGAAGATGGTTCACACACAGTTCAACTGGTGCTGGCATCATGTTCCTACCTTTGCACCATACAAGATTGAAGGAATGCTCATTCCCCTGATTCTTGCGCATGGAAACACCACCCAAAGTGCCAAAAGTGCTACAATAGTTTTGCAGAGTTTGACATCCAATGCCCAGAGTGTGTTCAAAGTTCTTGCAGAATATCAACTATCTCATTCTAATGAAGAAGGTAAGTAGCTATTAAAGCCTACATGAACTCTTCGAAGCTTTAACCTTTCTAATCCATTGATCATACATTATCTGAATACGTATTGATTTCTCAGGTATGCCCGTTGATAATCTGTATGCAAGCTGTCGAGAGCGCTTCCTAGTGAGCAGCCAGCTTACGCTTAACTCCCATTTGACAGAATTCAAAGATCATGAGTTGGTCAAGACCAAAAGGAATTCTGATGGCCAGGATTGTTTGCACGTCCCTCTCACAAATGAGGCACTTGAAAAACTCATAGCGGAGCTTAGTCAGTGACTTGTTAAACTATTCGGGCCTCAAAGATTATGTAGATTTGAAGTCCTCCTGATAGTAGTGGCAATGATCCAAATTTCTCACTGCCTCCTTAGAAAGCTAGATAACTTGCTAAGATAAATCACGTGCGTGTTATTTTCACCTGAGGCCGTAAATATGAGAAATGATCATTTACGTTTTCAACATATTAAAGGCTATGGAATACACGTGAAAGGATAGACATAAGCAAGCTAAAAATAGAGAATGATATTAGCACATTATTGACTTTTAGCCTATTTTGGTCAGAATTTAGTAATCTAATCACCCGACGACTCATTGACCAATGCTCGAACCCTTGACCAGTGCTCGAACCTCTCGACAAGGGCTCGACCATCCTTAAGCAATGCTCAGATTCTCTCCAACGTGGTCGAGACTCCCTCAGGTGGTTGAAATTCTAAGACTCAAAGTCTAAAATGTCTTTAAATCGTCCAATGTGTTGGATGTTTTTCAAAATTTGCCGAGTAACAATGAGCTAGGGCTAGCTTTTCTCTTGCCTATCGTAGACCGAAATGCATGGAAGCGTAGCTCAACTGGAAAGACAAGGCGATTTGTTTGCGTTTACGTCTATAGCAAACCAACCAAACCGGATTTAGATGGATTTCTAACAGTGCGAGAAAACGACAAGAAGTCAACAACATACAACCCCCCCGATTAATCTCCCCCAAACAAATCGAACAGAAAAAGGAAATAAGATGTCGATTTTTCAGAAGAAAAAAACACAAATTTGGCAATTTGGTTGTATATATACCTCCATCCCGCTCTATCCCGAGTCCTTTACATCACCATCCAATCAAGCATCGACACGTTTGACACAAGGGTAATTGCGTAATTCAATTGTAGGCATAAGTTCAATGGCTCATACAGAAATTGGCCCGCTTTTTGTGGCGAAGTGTGGCCGAGTGTCGAGACAAATCAGATGAAGCTCTCTCTCTCTCTCTCTCTAATTGCAGAAGAAAGTCCAAAAGGGTCCAAGCTGGCCTCTCCCATTCCCTTGTATAAAAAAGCTGTAAACTTTTACTTGGTGTGAAAACCAGAGAAGCAGACCCCGCTTCTCATCCATTTGATTGAATTGAACCCAATTAGTTCTCTGCAAATTCCAAAGATACCCAGATAAGAAAGTAAGCTTCTTGAAGCTCAATCTCAAGCAATTGTGCAAAAAGTTTGGTTCTTGGTTGCAGGAGGAGGAGATGTGGGGATTTGGGGGTAGGTATTATTGGGGAAGAAAGAAGAGGAGTGATGAAATTGAAGGGATAGTGGTGGTGTTTGCATGGATGTCGAGCCAAGAGCGGCACTTGAAGAGCTATGTGGAGCTTTACTCGTCTATTGGTTGGAACACACTCGTCTGCCACGCCCAATTTCTCAATATGTGAGTTCCAATTTTTTGCTAGTTTTGATGTTTTTTTCTTCAGGGTTTTTGCTTTGCTTTTTTCCCAATTGGAAAATACAAGGTTTTTTTATTTTTTTATTTTATTTTAAAAGTAAGGGCGTTGTTTGTTGTTTACCTTTCTGGGTTTGACTAGTTTGCTATAATTGGGTTGCTTTTGCTTTTTGGGTCGTTGGAGGAACTTGATTGCTTAGCATTTTGAGTGTTACTGAGTTATTCTGGTTAAATCAGTGCAATTTATCTTTCCTTATTTGATTGATTTTGGGTGGGAAATGCATTTGAGCCCCCTTTTCCTTGTTTTATGAAATCAGGAACCTGCAGTTGCCATTGCTGACTTTAGTAGTTTTATGATTGAGGTGGAGAGCCTGTCCGGAATTGCAGTCTTTGTCCTCTAAATTTAATGTGAATCTCCCAAAATAGAATCATTGACACAGTGCAATTTATATGTCGTTGATGAATGGACAATTCGTATAAATAGTATTTTTTTCACGGTCTGCAACTTGTTTTTTTTTGTACTTTTTGGCACTATGGAAACATTCTTGCTATCAATAGCAATCATGTTACAAATGAAGGACTGCCGTGAAGTAAATTGACAAAATTAAGCTTTTGTACAAGCATATCTGAGTGTCTGAGAACACTTTCTTCCTCTTTTCCTGGAGATACATGGTTGTTTTATCTTCCTCCCTGTGATATAAAAATTCGCCTCAATCTTCAAATGTTCCAAAGCTCAACTTAATTTGTAGCTTTGATGGCTTGAATTCCTCAATATACTATTGCAGAACATGAGTTATTATGCGTGGATCTATCTGTTATAATGGCTGCAATCATTCAATTATGTACAATTGCTGCCTCTAGAATAGAAGGGCAGCTTGTACTCATCCTTTTGATGTTGTACTGAGGTTTGATTTACATAATTCCTGCAGGTTCTTTCCTGAGAAGGCTACAACTTTAGCGACTGATATTCTGAATGAACTTCTTGAGGTTAGTTCTATTATGGTTCTCCAACTATAGCTTCACAGGGACTGAAGGTTCTGTTTATTGATTAACCTATCCGAAGAACTTGTGTTTGGGCTATGATATTGAGGAACCTGTCTGAGATCCAAAACCATATACATTTAAGTATAAGTTTCACAATTCCTGATGACTGCCATAGTTGTATGATCTGTTTCCATCAAAAAATTGGCATTTGTAAACAAACATCCTGAATTTTTGTCATGGTATGATTTTCCGGGGTAAAGCTAATTGCTTTATTTTATATTTTAAATGCAGGAGTTGAAGATTAAGCCTTGCCCCGTGGTCTTTGCCTCTTTTTCTGGTGGTCCAAAAGCCTGTATGTTCAAAGTTATTCAGGTAAACTCCTTTTAGTATTGTATGTTCCTATTTTTTTCATATTTTCTATGTTGAAAGGATTTCTCTGGTTCATGTAAAGTAGCATCCTATTGATTGAGGCAATGACTGCATTTTTCGTTTGTGCAGATAATTGAGGGAACTTGTGAAGCAAAACTGAATCTGGTGTGTATATTTTTTCTTTTGCATTCCGTTAAGGATAATTTAACTAATCAAAAGAATAAATAATGTAATTTTGTTATGGATTATAAATTTAAAAGACATTGATGCATCAAATAAGGGGACCAAAAAAGAATATGTTTTCATTCTCATTGTTTATCTATCAATAGATTTTAGGTAATTGTTTATGTTTTTATGTTAAGGGCAATATAGTGTGTTCCATTTCGTAATCTTATTAATTTTCATTTTTGGCTGTGAAGGATGATTGTCGACTGGTTAGGGACTGTATTTCTGGCCACATCTATGATTCCAGTCCAGTGGACTTTACTAGTGATCTGGGTACTAAATTTGTTCTTCACCCAAATGTCCTGAACATATCCCATCCACCGAGATTCGCATCCTGGATGGCGAATGGCATTGCTTCTGGCCTTGATGCCCTCTTCCTCAACCGGTTTGAGTCACACCGTGCCGAGTATTGGCAGACTCTCTACTCCACTGTTGTAAGTTACTAGTTACACTCCAGGTTATATTCTATTATGTTATAAAAAAATTCATATTTGTTTCTCTTCCATTTATTCAGTATCATTCTTATGCAGGGCATGCAGGCCCCATATCTAATCTTATGCTCAGAGAACGATGATCTCGCTCCATTTCAAGTTATATATAATTTTTCTCAACGCTTACGAGAACTTGGGGCTGATGTTAAACTAGTAAAATGGAATGGCTCTCCTCACGTAGGTCTGCTTCTAAACCTAAACTTAGTAGTAACAAATGCTATTCACTGTATGTAGAGCTTTCTTACTAGTAAAATGCTTATTTAGAGAATAGTGTAAATGTACTAAATCCTACAACTTGATTCAATGCTGTGACTCACAGACCATTACAGGCATTATCCAATTGATTACAAGGCTGCTGTAACTGAGCTCCTTGGTAAAGCAGTTGGAGTTTATTCTCAAAGAATTCGACGACTGGAAGCAGAAACATCGGGTATGCAGGCAGCACAAGATGAGATCATTGACAATGAACCGATGAGTAGTCTCAGAAAAGCTGCTGGTGGCTCAAATGGGTTTCGAGGAGTCACTCTGGCATCCAGTGATCACTTCTTCACGCCCGGTTCAATGGAGTATGATGGAGGCAGAGATGTTGGGTCCATGCAAGACGAGCGCAAGGAAGGTTTGATTCACCTGCCTAACCCGCCAACGCCAACCATGAATGTCCATGGTGTCCTCGGTCAGATACTTTTTGACATCTGTGTTCCGAAAACTGTTGAGGATTGGGATATAAAATCATCGTCGGGCTCTTTGAATGGGAACCGCCGTTCATTGGCTTCAAGAAGAAGGCATGCCCCTTTTAATCCAATCAAGTGCATACGTCGGTCAAGATTATAGAATGGTATAATTGGGAAAATTTTCTTATTTCTTTTTGTAATAAGGAGGCTGATGATCTCTTTCTCCTACGTAAAAATGTACAGTGGCTTCATTGAAGAACCTTTGGTGGGTGATGAGAATCATTGTAATGAAAATTAGAGGAACTTGTAAATGTACAAAAAGAAAAAATAAATAAATAAATATTAGTAATAATAATCTTCTGGCTTTTGTTGAATCCTATTCACTTTGTGTAATTTAAGTTCCAATCTACCTCTTCATGTTAAAAATATATACTATTTCAAAACACAAAACAAATATAAGTAAATAAATAAATAACAGAAAAGAAAAGAAAATATGTTTTTGTTTCTTCATGCAAATGAACTTCCTTGAATATCAACTCTTCTTCAAAAGTCAAAACAATTCTGAATCGGTGAATTTTGCTAAAAGGAGAGATGAAAATACTGTTGACCGGCGCCTCCGGCTACCTAGGAGGCAGATTGTGCCACGAGCTGCTGAAACAAGGCTATTCTGTTCGCGCCTTGGTCCGCCCAACCAGCGACCTCTCCTCCCTGCCTCCACCGTCACCAACCGGTAACGGTGGCCTCGAACTCGTCCACGGCGACGTCACCGACTACAACTCCCTCCTCTCCGCCTTCTCCGGCTGCGACGTCGTTTTCCACGCAGCCGCCGTGGTTGAGCCCTGGCTTCCCGACCCCTCCAAGTTCTTCTCCGTAAGCTCCCGCTTCTCGCAAAATCTATTCAAAATTCAAGTTTTCACCTTTTTGTGTATTTGATTCGTAAAGTTCGTTCCTTTTCAATCTCCGATCCCGTTAGGTCAACGTCGGGGGTTTGAAGAACGTGCTGCGAGCGGTTCGAGAGACAAAGACCGTACAGAAGGTCATCTACACGTCGTCGTTTTTCGCGCTCGGACCGACCGATGGCCACGTCGCCGACGAGGCTCAGATCCATCACGAGAAGTTCTTCTGTACGGAGTACGAGAAATCGAAAGCTGCCGCCGATAAAATCGCGCTACAGGCCGCGCAGCAAGAGGAGCTGCCGTTGGTGCTGCTTTATCCCGGAGTAATCTACGGGCCCGGAAAGATCACCGCTGGAAACGTCGTCGCTCGGATGATCGTCGAGCGGTTCAACGGCCGATTGCCTGGATATATAGGGTCCGGTAACGATAGGTATTCGTTTAGCCATGTCGATGATGTTGTGGAGGGCCATATCAGAGCTATGGAAAAAGGTCGAACAGGTGAGAGGTATCTGCTAACAGGTGAAAACGCATCGTTTAAGCACGTTTTCGATGTAGCAGCTGTGATCACTCAGACGCAGAGGCCTAAATTTGGGATCCCATTGTGGTTGATTGAGGTGTACGGATGGGCGTCTGTTCTTTTCTCTCGAATTACAGGGAAGCTTCCTCTGATTAGTCCTCCGGTATGTAATGTGGGTTTTGGGTTTGATCTTGTTGTTGATGATAATGTTTGTGTTGTGCTCGAATTTTAGGGTTATGATTTTGTGGTGGTTGGTTCATTTGGTTGCAGACTGTTTATGTTTTGAGACATCAATGGGCATATTCATGTGACAAGGCCAAGCAGGAGCTGGATTATAGTCCCAGAGGATTGAAAGAAGGATTGGGGGAGGTGTTGCCTTGGCTCAAGAACTTGGGCTTGATCAAATATTGATCACGTAAACTTTGACGAGGCACGAGGGTGTGGTTTGTTGTTTGCTTTATGCGACTCCAGTTAACTAGTAAACATTTTCAATTTGATGGATGTGGCGCTAAAGATCATCAGTTTATTGATATCAAGTTGGGTGTTTTTAGTGTGTTAACTTCTCTTTCAACAAGTATGTATTCCATGTATTCGTCGTCGTGAAATGATGCCACCATTAGTAGTTTATACCTACGTGGGTGAACTCTGACCCTTGATATGTCGTGAGTTTCACGTGCATCGATGGTCAAAAATTATTTAGGTACATAGCAATTCACCTTAACACTGCTATTCTCAAAAACAGTTTCACCAGTTGTAGAAGTTACAAAATCATTGGGCAGCTCAAAATAATTGCAACAGAGGTAAATTTTGAAATTTTGAATTTGACCCGTTGGATCGGATTTGATGCCAATTGATTGAGTCGTACACCAATAAAAGGAACACAAGCAAGCAGGCCCTTTGATTGATGTATCACAAATTCGCAATTAATAAGCATAATTTATTTTAAGTGATAGGAACTGTACATGGAAATAAAAATACAATGAATCTTTTCACCAAAAAAAGAACATTACAATGAATTCCTGCTGCTGACCGATGGGAAGGAGGGTGTTTAAAATAAGGACTTTGCCACCATTTCACTTTCCTTCCTCCACCAAAAACAAAACAAAAAAACAAAAAAACCAGAGATTAAGAGAGAGAGAAATTTTCCGTTTGGTTCTAGGGAAAAATGGTGGCCGCCAATTTATCATACGAGGAGTCTCGACGGCAGAGGATGGAGGAAAACAAGAAGAGAATGGAGGCACTGAATCTGCCCCAGCTTGCTCAGGCTCTAAAAGCCCCATCCTTTCCTAAACCCTCTCCTGTAAGTAAGCCTAATCCTTAACCCCTCCTTCTCTCAGCATCTATCTCTGTTATGCAAAAACATCTCACTCTGCTTTATCTTCCATTTTCAGATGAAGCGAGCAAAGCCTCGGACAGTCGAGAAGCAGATGGTTGTGGTGAGGAGGTCCTCTCGCGTCGCAAACCTGCCTACCCCTGTTTACAAAGAAGTGGGTTCTTTCATTTTTCATCTAGTAATTGTTCAAAGTTTCTTTCTTTTTGGGTTTTGAGTAACAAAGTTACAATCTTTAGTGATGTTATGAATTGTGACAGATTGCTGTGGATCCATTGAGAATGCCCAGAAGGCATTCTACTTCGAAGCATAGGGATTTTTCGAACCGGGTATATGCTTCAGATGAAGCAAGAGCTGAGGCGACAGAGAGAGCCGAGGAATTAGAGTCGGGTTTGGGATCCGATCACCCGACCTTTGTGAAACCCATGCTCCAATCACATGTCACTGGTGGATTCTGGCTGGTAAACAAGTCGCTTTTCTTTATATGCTCAAAATGTCACCTTTCCATTGTATGCTTCTTATGTATTGGTATGAGTACGACATTGTTTGTCAAAAGGGCACATGATTTGAACAGCATATTCATCCTGTTTGGCTTCTATATACTGGGTTGTTCTGTCCTGTTTGGCTTCTAGTTACAAACTTATTATACATTGTCTGTATGACCATAATCTCGTACCTGCCTGCTCTGTAACTGATTTAAGGACCAATTTGCTCTGTAATGGATGTTCTGTCATAATCGAAATTGTAAACTATGTCTTTCTAGGTGAATGGTTATCACCTACTTGATTAGCCAGGTCTAGTTTGAGGGAAGTGGCATATCCCATTATGCTGATCACCGTTATCTATGTGATATGCTGCCTGATTCATATTGTGCATGAAGAGTCAATTTGATTCACCAGTAGACTTGTAATTCTTGTGTCAAATTTTGGCAACAGGGTCTTCCAATCCATTTCTGCAACAAGAACCTCCCAAAGCGCGATGAATCTGTGATATTGGTAGATGAAGATGGCGACGAGTACCAGATTGTATACTTGGCCAATAAACGAGGACTCAGTGGTGGGTGGAGAGGGTTTGCAATTGCTCATGAATTGGTGGATGGGGATGCATTGGTTTTTCAACTAATCCGGCCTAAAACATTCAAGGTGATTGATTACTAAATTTTGATTTGGGGACTCAGGGATACATGAGAAATGGTGTTTGAGCCGATGGTGGAAATAAGTATATTGCCTTCAATAGATACAAATTATTCTAACTAGATAAGTGCCGGACGAATCATGTGCTACGTTTATCAGACCATCCCATTACTTTGTTTTCAGCTTTCAGTTTCTATTTTTAACTTTATGTGCTTGTATCATCATTTCAGGTGTACATTATAAGGGTGGAAAGAACTTAAGAGGGCAACAAGATTACTATTGAACTTTTGGCTCAATATTGGGGATTGTTTTGTGATCTTTCGTGGAGAGAGGTAGAATTTACGTACTGGTTCTCTCTTTCTTTTGCAGCTTATGCATTGACCAAAGAAATAGCAATTTGTGACCTGATTTCTATCGCTTCTTCATCATTTAGACCACGAATTTCCCCAGGAATTGTAAATGTACATTTCTTATGTACTTCCTTGACCTAGTCATAGATTTACCCTTTGGCTTATGGGTTCCAAATTCCATACACTAGATATTGTCTAAAACTCTATTGCATACCAATCACATGGTTCCTTCAGCTGTGATATTGAGATAGATTAAACAATCATATCAAAAGTAAGGCTTGATTGAAATACTTGCAAAACCACCATATATATATGCCAATTCTGGTTCTTTGCACATGTTTTGTGAAAAATAAACAAATACAATTTTATGTGAAAAAGAAAAAAAGAACCAAGACAGCTATATGTGCTTCAGAATCTGAGGTCTTTCCATTGAAAATGGCAATCACAGCCACCCCAATTCTTTACAATTGTTCTTCCACCAATTTTACAATTACCGGAATACTATTTTTTTCTGGAACCAAGTTACTTGACCCGGACTAGAGAGGGTAAATTTGAAAGTTTGAATTTGAATCGTCTGATACGATTTAACGCCAATTGATTGACTGCTACAGCAGTAAAAGGATAAAACTACGTCCATTGACAAGTCACAAGCATAATTTATGGATAATAATAATAATCAACTTCAAAATGTGATTCGTCCATTTCTAAAGCAGTGGGAAATTAACGGTCGACTCGCAAGGAGTGTCTTTTAAATGTAGACTTTGCCACCATTTTCCTTCCTTCTTCCACTCAAAACTGAAAACAAAAATCAGAGACAGAGAGAGACAGAAATATTTCTGCTTGGTTATGGGGAAAATGGTGATGGCCAAGTCCAAGCTGTCCTACGAGGAGTCTCGTAGGCAGAGATTGGAGGAAAACAAGAAGAGAATGGAAGCACTGAATCTGCCTCAGCTTGCTCAGGCTCTTAAAACCACATCTTCTCCCAAACCCTCCCCTGTAAGTAAGCCTAAACCCTAAACCCCTCCTTCTCTCAGCACCTATATCCATTATGCGAAAACATCTCACTCTGCTTTATCTTTCATTCTTAGATGAAGCGGACGAAGCCTCGTACCGTAGAGAAGCAGATGGTTGTGGTGAGGAGGTCCTCTCGCGTCGCAAACCTGCCTACCCCTGTTTACAAAGAAGTGGGTTCTTTCATTTTTCCTCCACTACTTGTTCAAATTTTTTGTTTTATAAAAAACGTATGAAAGTTTCAATCTTTTGTGATCTTACAATTTGTGACAGGTTGTTGTTGATCGAGTGATGATACCCAGAAAGTCCTACTCTAGTAGGCACAGGGATTTGTCGAACCGGGTATATGCTTCGGATGAAGCCAGAGCTGAAGCCATGGAGAGAGCTGAGAATTTAGAGTCTGGTCTGGGATCTGATCACCCGATCTTTGTAAAAACAATGCTCCCATCTCATGTTTCTGGTGGATTCTGGCTGGTAATCAAGTCGCTTTATTTGCTCACAATCTCACCTTTTTCACTTTATCATGTTACTTTTCTGTGTTATTGTGGTGTGGCATTGTTTGTTTTGCTAAAATCCCACATGTTTTGAACACTGTAGTTTACTTTATTTGTGCAATGTACCGCTCCATAACCAGTTGAAAGACCAATTTACTCCTTAATGGATGTTCTATCCGGTTCCAATTTGTAAACTGTTTCTATGGCAATGTACTGCTTTATATTTTTTTGGTTACAATGTGCTGCTTCATATGTACTGCTCCATAACCAGTTGAAGGACCAATTTACTCTTGTTAATGGATATTCTATCAGGTTCGAAATTGTAAACTAAAATGTGTGTTATAGGGCAACGTACTGCTTCATGTTTTTGGTTACAGTGTGCTGCTTCATATTGTGTAACTATGTAGGAGCAGTCAATTTGATTCAACAGTAGATGGGAACTAGTAATAACTCTATCTAATTTTGGCAACAGGGTCTTCAAGTCCAGTTCTGCAAGGAGCACCTCCCAAAGGGTGATGAAGTTATGACATTGATAGATGAAGATGGCAACGAGTACCCGACTATATACTTGGCCCGGAAGACAGGACTCAGTGGTGGATGGAAGGGATTTGCAGTTGCTCATGATTTGGTTGATGGGGATGCATTGGTTTTTCAGTTGATTCGCCGTACAGTATTCAAGGTAAATTATGAAGACACATACCATTTCCTACATTTGTTTAGACCTTCCTACTTTGGTTTTACTTTTGATCTTATGTACTTGTATTGTCTTTTCAGGTGTACATTTTAAGGGTGGGAAGGCCTGAAGATGGCAACAAGCTTTAACTATTGTGAAGTTGGGTCAATGTTGGCGATTGTTTTGTGATCATTCTTGTAGACGCATTGACCACTAATTACATTTTCTTCGAATTGTAAATGCATATTTCTTATGTACTCTCTTGACCCTTGGCTTGTGGATTCACAAATGATCATGCATATCTGAAGAAAGGCTTGTAATTTCTCATACTGTAAGCTAGGCTTCAGCTTCAGTGTTCATTATATGCAAACCATGAAACGAGGCAGTCAAATTCTGTATGCATTTCACCACTTTTACAAGTTACTGGACCAATAGACCATGTTCAAAGTCACAAAGTGAAATGTTGGCCCAAATTGTGCAGCCCAGCCCAAATCTTTCATCATGTTTATGAAATAAAATATTTATTATCATCGGTAAAATCGAAAATTTTTCCTTCCATTTTTTTTCTCCCTCCACATTAACTCTCCTTAAACCCCTTTTGAATTAAACACAGAACCCCAGGGCAAAAGCTTCGGCTAAGTGGCAGATACAGAGAGACACAGAGAATTCTCTGCTTGGTTCTTGGGAAAATGGTGATGGCCAAGCCTAAGTGGTTATACGAGGAGTCTCGGCAGCAGAGCCTGGAGGAAAATAGGAAGAAAATGGCAGCACTCAATCTGCCTCAGCTTGCCCAGCTGGCTCATCCAGCCCCTGTACGCCAACCCCTCCTTCCCTCATCACCTCTCTCTCTCTCTCTCTCTCTCTCTCTCTCTCTCTCTTGTACGATCACCTTCTCAGGTGGAGCTCGCGAGGCCTCGTACGTTCGAGAAGCATCTTGTTCAGGTCCGGAGATCCACTCGCGTCTCGAATCATTCTTCCCCGGTTTACAAAGAGGTGGGCCGATTTCATTTTTCCCTCTACTAATTGTTCAAAGTTTCAATCTTTATGTCTTCCGAATGAAAAAAAAAAAAAAAAAAAGAGAGAAAAAAGAAAGTTGCAATCTTTGGTGATGTTGTGATTTTTCACAGGTTTTTGTTGAACGAGTAAGAATGCCCAGAAGGTCTTACCGCTCTAGTTGGCAGAAGGGTTTGTGGAACCGAACAAACGCTTCTGCTCAGATGAAGCCAGAGCTGCCGCATTGCATGAAGCCCAGGAATTAGTGTCGGGTTTGGGATCCGATAACCCGACCATTGTGAAAACGATAGTCCCATCTTATATCAGTGGTGGATTCTTTCTGGTAAAACATTAAGCAAGTCAAGTTGGTGAACCGGTAGAATGTAATTGTAAGGAGTAATTTATCTATCTGATTTTGGCAACAGTGTCTTAAAAGACAGTTCTGCATGGAGAACCTCTCAAAGGGTGATGAAGTTATGACATTGGTAGATGTAGATGGCAACGAGTACCTGACTCGATACTTGGCCCAAAGATTTGGACTCTCTGCTGGATGGAAAGAATTTGCATTTGCTCATGATTTGGTGGAAGGGGATGCATTGGTTTTTCAATTGATCCGGCCTACTGCATTTAAGGTGATTGATTATTATCACATTTTGATTTGGGGGCTCAGGGATACATGACTTTTTCATTTTTTTAATATAATTTCATTGATTATGTTGTCTGTTTAGGTGTACATTGTAAGAGTAAAAAGATCTGAAGGCAGCTCAGCTGGATCAGCTTGGGTAATTCGTTTCTGATCATTCTTGTAGAGGTTGAATTTATTTATTGTTTCTCTCTTGTTTTTCTCCAACATGAAAATAACAATTAATGATCTGGGTTTTGTGCCTTGACCTAGTCATAGAATTACTTATGGATACAGAAATTCTATACTTAAGATATTGTCTCAAACTCTTTAAGTATTCTATCAAGCACATAGCTTGTTCTGCTGAAGTAAAATGGAACAATATTGCCAAGAGCTTATCTACCTGATACCTGATTTAGTATCAGAATTACTCAGCCGTTATAACATCTATAAATGAAACAACTTACATAGGCAAGGGACCACAAATGAGGGCAAAGGGCATACATCTATCTGTCTGTATTTATGTAGAAAACATGTAGCTTCTATTGGCTGGACTGACATACTGTGATGCGAGTACACAAAGTTGCCTTCACAAGTGACTAGTGAATGAATTTTTGGTTGATAGGTCTCTTTCAAAAATCCATAAGCGGCCTATTTTGTCTTCAAATGGCTTTTCTTCCTTGTAGAGATTTTTTTGACCTTGATTCTCTCATCTATCTTATTTTTTGCAGGTAAAAAGAAGTTTGGGGATTGGGATAAGACTTGCATATGTTTTGCAGTGAGCTCTATTTGTTCCTAGAAAGGTACATGTTTTGTCTAATAGAAAACACTACATTGATGCTAATTTCCACTGGTGTCCCTGAAGAGATATATATGACCCCATGATGAGCAAATATGAGTGGAGGGGACAGCTAGGACAACTATATTGCATGTTATGAGCATGTGGGTTCAAAGCCTAAAACTTTATGGTTGCAAATGGCAATCAGTGCAAGTAATTGATTTAATTGCCAATCACAACACCCCAATTCACTATGTGCAGGACTTTTCCTTTTCACCACACAGTCATACTTTCACTCTTTGGCTTACGGTTTCCCAAACTCTAAACGCTATATATTGTCTAACATATCAAGGACATGTTGTGTTCTCCTGTGAGAGAGGTCTGATGAGATAGGTTTAATTGACCATATCTGGAAAAAAATAAAGGGGATACAAAGCTGTAATTTATTAATGCAAGCTTCCTGGGACCATATGTGATGTCTTTATATGAACCCAGAAGTAAAGGGCAGCACATCTCTAACCGAAATAACTTTCGTATACAACAGAACACAAATCAGGGCACAGGATCATGCATCCGTCTGAGTTTATAATGTAACCATGCATTTTATAATGACTTGACTGACATGCTGGGATGCATTGGCACAAAGTTGCTTTTCACGTAAGTTAACAAACTTATGGTTTTTAGGTCTCTTTCAAAATTCCAGAAGCAACCTATCTTGTCTTGCAATGGCTTTCTTTCTTGTTTACCTCAAAAAATTTGAAGCCATGATCAAATACGAATATACGTTGTCTATTTTAGAAGATTCATGTGCTTCAGAACCTGGCAACGAGGACAAGCAAATGAGCAATTGACTTCATGCCAATCACAGCTTTGTTTTTTCAAAATTCAAATAACCTGTCACAAATTCCGGCGGCATTAACACATTTCACCAGTTTTACAAGTTAATAGGCCACTACAGACGTAAAATTTGAAAGTCAGAATTTGAACCCTCTGAGATTTGATGATAATTAATTGATGAGTGCTCTAACACCAGTTTTACAGCAGTTAAAGCAAAAAACTAAGTGCATATAATCAGTTTGAGGATAAAGATAATACATAGAAATCCACGTTCTCTATAGTTTAGACCATCTCTTGTATTGAAAGAAAAGAAAGGGTAATACATGAAAATAAATAATTAACAAAAAGAAAAAAGAATGGCCGCTGCTGACTAATCAGCTTCCAACTGTGATGCTTCCATTACTCAATGCAGTGGAAAGGAACTTAACGGTCGACTACCAAAGAGGGTTTTTTTTCTATTTTCTTTTGCCTCCATCCATTTCCCTTCTTTCTTCCATCCAAAGAAAAATAGGAGAAGAAGAGACAGAGACAGAGGCAGAGAGATCTTCCGTTTGGTTCTCGGGAAAAATGATGGCGGCTAACTCTAAGTTATCATACGAGAGCTCTTTTCAGCAGTGTTTGGTGGAGGAAAACAGGAAGAAAATGGAAGCACTCAATCTGCCTCAGATTGCTCTGCAGGCTCATCGATCCCCTGTAAGCCAAAACCCAGCACCTCTTTCCCTCTTCTTCACCTATCTCTCTCAATCTACGTGTCTCCCTCAAAACTTAGTTCAAGACAGCTCTCATCCCACTCTGCTTTCTTTTGTATTCTCACTTTCTCAGGCCATGGCATTAAAAATTGTATTTTTGAGTTGGGTTCTTCTGGGCCTCTGAAATTAAAAAACAAAAACCAAAAAAGCTGCAAATCTTTAGTGTCAGTGATATTATGATTTCTCACAGGTTTTTGTTGAGGGAGTATTGATGCCTGGAAGGACCTACCACTCTAACAGGCACAAGGATCAGAAGCTTAGGTAATTTATTTCAGATCATTCGGGTAGTGGTTGAATTTACTTATTGCTTCTTTCTTGTTTTTCTCCAACATAAAAATAACAATTTATGATCTGGTTGGTTTCTGTCTCTTGACTTAGTCAACTTATGGAAACCCAAAATTCTATACTTAAGATACTGTCTCAAACTCTGTTAATATTTCTATCAAGCACATTGCCTGTCCTGCAGTGATCAGATTGGTATAGGTGAACTCGGGTGTAGATTGGGTCACGTTTATTTTAGCCAACTTAACTAAGTCTATACATGCATAAAAACAACATATTTGTCCAGTGAGGTCTCAGAATTGCACAGCCATCAAGATCCACGTATGCCATGAGCCTACGTGATGTCTTTATCTATAAATGAAACAACTTGCATACGCATAGAAACCGTGTGCCTTGTATTGGCTTGACTGAAACTGTGATGCAAATGCACCAAAGTGGTCTTCACGTAAGTGAACCAAATTGTGGTTTATAGGTCTCTTTCCAAAATCCATATGTATCCTATTTTGTCTTCAAATGGCTTTCTTCCTTGTTTAATCCTCTTATCTCCTCCCTCCCTTCTCTGTATTTCCCTTTTCTCACTCAACCCTTTTACCTTTTGCAGGTAAAACAGTTTTTGTCTTAAGATAAGACTTATGTTAAGGTTAGTTGCACACGCGTTCGTGGGCTGATACTAGCAATGAGGTACATGTTTTGTTTAATTGGAAATTCTACATAGATACCAATTTCAGGTTCTATGAACAGTTGTAGTTTTGAGCAGATGAGTCAATCATCCTCAATCATATTTGGTGTCCCTCTAGGGATATGTATGAACACATGATGAGCAAATATGAATGGACAGGAGCTAATTCTTATCTTTAATTTCCTCCTTTTCTCCATATATTTATAAAAAGAAAGACAGCTATATTGCATGTTATGGGCATGTGGATATTCAGAGCCTAAAACTTTTCCATGGCAATCAATACAAGCAATTGACTTCATTGCCAATCACAGCACACCACATTTTCCTTAAAGCCAAGATTTTTTCCCATTTCACCACATCATATATATATATATATATATTATTTATTTTCTTTTTTTTAGTCCAATTCTTCAACATGCACAAGCGATGACTAAACTAAGCCAAGTGGTGAGCTGTTGCCGTGGTTGAAGGTTTTTTTTGTTGTTTTTATATATTTTCCTTGTGGGACAGACAAATGGACACACACTACTACTTTGCTTGCCAAAAAAGCTTTTAGCTTTTCCAGCTTGCAAAAAAGCAAATAAATCGAACATGCCTTCTACGTCTGTAACATGTCATGTATGTATGAATATGAATGAACGAGCTCTGATTGTTTACAGCACTGCCTATTTTATGTGAATTTCGGTGGGGTCACAGACCAGACCAAGCCGATGAGCCATTGAAATCCCGAGCAGTTCGAGCTTCTGAGCCGCTCATTAATATTTAATTAGCGCGACTGATTAATTGACTTCACTAACGCTGAGTTGGTTGTTTAGATAATTGGCGCCGAGAATTCCGCACTCTCCAGGTGGAGGACAAGGGGTTAGGTTTCAACCAAAAAAGTGGTGCCCCGAAATAAATGTGTCCGTGGGCT
The DNA here is from genome assembly GCF_000346465.2 of Prunus persica. Taxonomy (NCBI): domain Eukaryota; kingdom Viridiplantae; phylum Streptophyta; class Magnoliopsida; order Rosales; family Rosaceae; genus Prunus; species Prunus persica. Next base: position 37,284,554 of record NC_034009.1, on the reverse strand, counting down.
CGGGCCCTATGGACCCTATATTTAATTAAAAAATAAATTTAGATTTTAATCATTAAAAAAAAAAAATTTATTTTTAAAAAAGGACAAAAAAATCTTTTAACTTTCAAACTAAAGACATGCAAATATAAAGGATTCCTCGAAAAATCCAAAAGTAAATAAGGGTAATTTTGTCTATTTTGGTTTCTTTTAAAAAATTTCTCTCTCCTTTGGCCTTTTCCAAAGTCTCCCAGAATATGTTCAACTACGTGACATTAACATAGTGCTTATTGTTTTTCATTTGCGTTGTTTCCTCGGTGAACATTGGATATTTATAGGGCACAGATCAGTTTGGAATGGTAAAAGACTTTTTCGTTAACCAAATCAAAGATTTCAGTAGTTCATTTTCTTTTTCGTTAACCAAACTAAAGATTTTGGATTGATTAACTTAATATTCGATTCAGATTGGTTCAGTACGCTGGTATTACCATGATAAAAACATACTAATAAAAATACAATTTATAATACTTTCACATAATATAAGTTCTTGAATAAATACACCAAATTATCCTTGTAAAATATAAAAATCCAATAGTCTAATTCATCCAAGTATGAAATCAAATAACTTAGTCACTATATTATTCAATATATACTCAAGATGTACAGGGAACCACTTGTGTTTGTTGTTTGAACATTTGAGTGTTATTTTTACTGAATTCTCTACATTTATGTAAATGATTTTGACCTTTTTTTTTGCGTTGGGTTCTTTAGTTTTTCATGCTGAATCCAACCATATAAAGAACATAAAATTTGGATCAACGGTTAGAAAGTTATACGTAAAAAAAAGGACAAAGGTCAAAACTGAAAAACATAGGAAATTCATAAATTCCTCTTTGACCAAAAGGTGCTACAGTACCCGGGTGATAAAGAAGTGATAGAATGGTGATAAAGATGTGATACAGCAGTGATAAAGGAGTGATACAAGATGCTGATTGTATTTATCTTTGATTTCTTGTTTTGTATTTAAATATTAGAATAAGTATAAATATCGGATCAGTACAGGTTTCCGTCGAGTTAGGAATATTATTTTTGTTAACCAAACCAAACATCTCAGTATAGATCAGATCGGAATAATTAAAATTAAAAAATAATTATTTAACCAATCCAAACTAAACCGTCGGTACAATACGGTCGGTGCGCAGATAATTCGAATAAGATACCCGTCCCTAAATATTTCTATAAGAAAAGTTTTTTTTTTTCCAACCAAAAAAATAGAAAAGAAAAGTTTTTTTTTAGAGTTATAAAAAGATAACTTAAAATAAAAAATTCCCTAGAAAAAGCAAACAAGTAAAGAGTATAAACAAACCATTTATTAAAGTACACAGCTGAAATGTTTTATATTTTTTATACACGTGATATTAAAAGAAGGGAATTCGAACATATAACTTTAGTGTATGAGTAATTGCCCATAATTACTTAATTACAGACTAAAATATTCATTATGTAAATTCTCATTTGAGCTACAATCCCCATATATGGGCTAAAACGTTCATTGTGTAAATTGTTTATTTATTTTTCATTTTTATGATTTTTTGCTTGTCCTCCGGTCCGTGAGGGGTTGTTTTGCTTGACCGAGTCCTCACTGAAGTTGAGGTCTCCTCGTTGCGTAAAAAAAATCACATTATGTTTTGTCCTAACTGGTCGACCACATCAGATTCCTTACAATCAAGGGGCCCACTGGAGCCCACACCTCATTGTGGGCCCATACAGAATTAGAGAGAGATCCACGAAGAAGTCACGAATACGTCCTTTTGCTCTTGACTCTTGCGCACCATACAAGTCAAACGGCTTGCTACAACAACGTCAAACGCGGCTCGGAGCGCCGAAAAGAGAAACGGCGTGGTTTTTGCCACGTCAGCGCCAGGAAATTTAGTAATTTAGTAATTTATTTTAATTAAATTTGTTTCTTTCCTTTTTTTCTTAAAAAGAAGAAAGAAAAGGAGAAGAACAGCTTCATTTGCGCTTTTTCAGTTCATATATTCGCTCTCTTTTTTTCTCTTTCTCTCTTCCTTTTGAAGAGAATGGAATTTCTGCAGGGCGCCGGGATCCGCGTTTCTCGATCAGAGCGACTCACCACCACCACCTTCGTCTTCCTCGCGCCTTACGCTCATCTTCTTCGCGCGTAATCACCATTTGCCATTTGCTAATCATTCCCTCTTTCCTGTAATTTTTCTTTTCTTTTCTTCTCTTTTCCTTTCTCGAATTCGTGTTCATATCGACATTGCTATTATTTAACTGTCTCTTCATTTGCTGTTACGATTTTTGAGATGATAAAAATGGCTTGATTCGTTTTTGTGATTGCCGTTTCGTTTGAAGATCTCGCTGATTTCGTTGTCGTCGTGGCAGTTTTAGCCACTGATGTCGACGATTTCTTATTAAGATTAACGAGATCGATTATTAGATTGGAGAATGCGCGAAACGCAGCGTTTGATTTACGTGCGTTTATTTTTGCCGTCTTTTGTTTTGCAGGATTTGGTTTGAGAATCGGAGATGGAAGATTAGAGGTTGTAGGAGGAGGAGGATATTGAGACTGTGTTGAGTTGTTTGGGTGTGGGGGAACAATGTCCAACAAGAATGAGAATCATCAGACGGTTCCGCTCTCGGTGCTGCTGAAGCGTGAATTGGCCAATGAGAAGATTGAGAGACCCGAGATTGTGCACGGTCAGGCGAGTCAGAGCAAGAAGGGGGAGGATTTTACGCTGGTAAAGACGGAATGTCAAAGAGTTGTGGGAGATGGAGTTTCTACGTATTCAGTTTTTGGGGTATTTTTCTGTCTGTCTCCGCTTCTTCTGTTTTTATCATTTTTACCTGGTCTGCCATTTATATTGAAGAAAATGTAGAATTGGCTAAGAAGTTAATATTGATGTTAATCAAAGGGGAAAATACTGTTACCCAATGGTTTGATTGAGTTTGTTGATCAGCTGTTTTTGGTGGATTTTTGTTGACATGCTTTCCCTCTTTTGTCTTTTGATATATGTAGTTTTCTAATTTATGATACTATCACTTAGCATAAGCTCTATTTCATGTTTAGATAAACTAGATGTATTTGAATATGCAGTTGATAGCGGTGATTGTTAGACTAGCTATTGCTCAAGGATGTGGGAATAGTGCTGGGAATATTAAATTTGTGCTTATGTTTTGTAAACAAGTTCTTTTAAGCCATTTTAAGACTTGTGCTGCTAGGTCTGCCAAAACAACTTTTGTTACATTTTGTAGGATCTCTTAGGTAGATGTTTTATTTTGATTGCCCCTTCTACCTAATCTTGGGAACTCTTTTTACTTCTATTTCCAAGTTTACTGATACTACCGAAACCACTATTGAAGCATGGGTATCCTCTACTAATGAATTGATAATCATTCAAAGCTTGATGGTTACTGCTTAAGTGCTCTGGATTGCTCTTACTGAACCATGTCTTGCAGCTATTTGATGGGCATAACGGGTCTGCTGCTGCTATTTACTCAAAGGAGAATCTTCTAAATAATGTTTTAGCTGCTATGCCTTCAGATCTTAACAGAGATGAATGGGTAGCAGCATTGCCAAGGGCTTTCGTAGCAGGATTTGTCAAGACAGACAAAGAGTTTCAAGAGAGAGGTATGGTTAATTTCAATCTGCTTTTACTTTGACCCTATGATATTGAATTGATAGCCCTTGTTTTACCTTAAGATTGATTAAATCGTAATGTTTTTCTTCTGATATTGCGTTGTTATTCTCATCTTGCAGCTCAAACTTCAGGAACAACTGTCACCTTTGTGATTATAGAAGGATGGGTAATATCTGTTGCATCTGTTGGCGATTCTCGTTGCATACTTGAACCTGCTGAAGGTGGAGTTTATTATTTATCAGCAGACCATAGGCTTGAAATCAATGAAGAGGAGTAAGTTATTTGTATAATGTGTTTTTAACTTACTTAATAATCGGTATCCCTTATTAACCCTCCACCCCAACTATATGTGAATAGGCGGTTGCGTATCACTGCAAGTGGGGGTGAGGTTGGTCGGCTTAACACTGGTGGTGGGGCTGAGGTAACTTTTCTTCATGCCTTACTTATGCTTATTGTTTTTAAGTTGTTGAGTATTTTCCAGGAAGTCAATTTTTACAAGCACAAATTTAGATGTTAAGATAGGGATATCAAATCCTGGTGGATGACATGGACAAGTGTGCTTAAAGATAGGTTGAATCTATTGTCGGACCCTGATGTTAATAAGATTATGAACTTGAAGAAATTGTGCTCTAAATGTTGCTCTTGAGATGAAAATTTTTAAGTGTTGATATCAGTCTGCCATCTGTTATAATTTATTGGTTTTCCACATGTTGAATTCTGGGTATTTTCTAATGCACAGCCTGAGTAATTTACGAAATGATTTGTTTATTTCTGTTTTTGTAGATTGGTCCTTTGAGGTGTTGGCCTGGTGGCTTGTGTCTGTCACGATCTGTTGGTGATATGGATGTTGGGGAGTTCATTGTCCCTGTTCCGTACGTAAAGCAAATGAAGGTATGTTTCTACTGTTGTCACATTTTACAACATTCAGCGTCCATGTTTTAATCTCCATATGCTCGATTCCCCCTTAGATGTTAGTGCCAAAACATTCAGCAGACATTTGTAAAGCAACCCCTATACTATTATGAAATTTTTTATTTTATTACCTATTGCTTTTCATTGCTGGAACAATAATTTTCTATGATGTCTTCACTTTGAAATCATTATTTTAAAGAATTTTTTTCATTGTTTTTCCTACAGTTGTCTTCAGCTGGTGGTAGACTTATCATTTCGAGTGATGGAGTCTGGGATGCCTTGTCTGCAGAAACAGCTCTTGATTGTTGTCGTGGGATGGCACCAGATGCTGCAGCTGCACAGATTGTTAAGGTATAATAGCAGTTATAAGTTTCAGTTTTCTATAAGTTATGTTATATGTGTTATATAGTTTATAGCTTTTGCACCTTGACCCATGCGTTAGATGCTTTGCCAGAACTATTGTGCTGGGAGGGCTCTTTCTTCTTTACTTCAATACTATGTCTGACTTTTTGTTCTATTTCCAGGATGCTGTAGGCCACAAGGGACTTCGGGATGATACAACATGCATTGTGATTGATATTTTACCACATGAGAAGCCACTCCCGTTGTCGCAACCAAAGAAGCAGGGAAAAGGAGTGTTGTTTAAATCCATGTTTCGGAAAAAGCATTGTGACTCATCTTCTAATGTTGAAAAAGAGTATATTGAGCCAGACATGGTGGAGGAATTATTTGAGGAAGGTTCTGCTTCGCTTTCTGAGAGGTTTGTGCTTAAAAAATCATATTCATGGCCTAAACTTGATTTTTGATCTCTGGGTCAGGCAGAAGTGTTTGTTGCTTACTTAGTATTTTATTTTCCTTTTCTGTTCCCTTTTCTAACTTTGAGTTTTTCTTTTGGGAACATTCTTTCGTTATTAGTTGAACTTGGTATGATGGGTTTGTTTCATTATTGGTGGAGCTTTATATGGAGGGGGTTTGTGTAGGTTTACTGGTTTTTGACAGTATCTTCATGTGGAATGCAGGTTAGATACAAAATACCCGCTCTGCAACATGTTCAAGTTGTTTATGTGTGCAGTTTGTCAAGTAGAAATTAAACCGGGAGAGGGTATTTCGATACACAGTGGATCATCGAACCCAGGAAAATTGCGACCTTGGGATGGCCCATTCCTTTGCTCGAGTTGCCAAGAGAAGAGAGAGGCTATGGAGGGAAAAAGACCTTCAGGAAGTATGACAACCTTCCCCACTCTCTCCCAAATTGTTCTTATTTTTATTTCTATTTTTTCAAATTTCTGGCACAATCTTTAATTTATTCTTGGCTTGTTTCTTTCAGGAAGACGTGATAGCGATAGTGATTAGCCGACCCTCCTGAGCGTTATTTGAACTTGAGAGCACTAACAATTACTTTGAAGTTGTTCATGAAGTGGGAAGGTGGTGCTTCTCTTGATATTAGTTCCCTTCAATTTCTCAATGGGGATTTACGATCCGTTTTGGCACTCAACTTAGGAGGAACCAACCTATCTGGATCTCTCTCTTTCTCTCTCATGTTGTCATGTTTCAAATCGGAAGATCCCAGATAGAGCTGCATGCTTTCTTTTAAGTTCTGTTTTCTAACTTCAGAGTGATGTAAAATCAGGGCCTGCCTCCCTTGAAAAGGTTCATGGAAGGGCTGGATGAACTTACTTGTGCATAACCATGCATCGGAGGTAATTTTCTCTCTGGATCCATGCCCTTCTATTTTACAGAGCTAACATTGAAACAAACCACTCTTCAATGTAATATTATTATATAGGTGAAATTGATGAAACCTCAGGCAGATTCATTACACATTAGGAGATTAAAAAAAACCTGTCTTCTCGGTTTTTCTCTATTTGTTCAAAGTAGCTATCCTTCCATATAACTAGGAAGGTAACTATTAAATAGAAAGATTGACAATAATTTTTTTGAAGAAATTTATCTTTTCATTCTTTTCTAATGATGTTTCCTTTCCCATGTTTGTAATAATTTAGTATCTCAGTTAAATTACTGGATAGCTGCCCATTTTATCTCTGTACAATTCCATGGTCTCGTGCCTTTGTTCTTCAAATGGTTAAAAGGGTTGCTATAATTGTAATTTATAAATGGAAAAAGAGGCATCATTTAACAGTAATTTTTGACTTGGCACCCATACGTTATCTATATTTCTAATCTATAATTTAATAAATCATTTTGTTATCAAAGTGACAAGGTTGCTTGTTTAGAGTTGGCATTGTCAATTGGTAGTGTAGTTTCCTTGAGCACGGCTGTGCTCGTCAGCAAGTAGGGACCATTTTGCTCTTGGTTTGAAGGAGCCAAGTTACACTTTCATGTAAGCTTCGCTAGTTTCCTGTTTCAAGGAGCCAAGAAGGGACCATTTTTACATATAAATAATAAATAAAACTTATGCTGAGAGAACTATAGTCCCATACAAGACATTCTATTGTCGAAAATTTACTGTTAATAGGTGTAATCAGTTATATACAATCCGTCATAGGGCAGTTTTTCGCTCGGTGTAGGGATGAACACCGGAACATGAAGTTATATATAGTGATGGACGCTTTTGATCTTAATTGTTGTAACCAAAAGAAAGATCGTCTTCATTGTTTATGTGAACTACGATCAAAACAAAATAAATAAATTTTGAAAAAAGGGGATGCAAAAGCGAAAATCTTCCACGCAGGCTTCTGTTTGTTAGTTGTTGCCCCTTTGCTGCTTCTTCTTGATGGCTTGGGTTCCTTCCTATGACCCCCGTGTGTGGTCTCTGAAAGAAAGAAAGAAAGAAAGAAAGAGTGGCTGCTGGCAAAAGCATAAAGGGGAAGGGAAACTTTTCCAAGCCTAATAAGATCTCTCTCTCTCTCTCTCTCTCTCTCTCTCTCTCTCTGTCTCCCTCTCTCTCCCATATGGACTGAGTGCGAAATCTTTGTTTCATGCCATGTTTGCTTCCAAGTCTTATCCTTTAGAGAAAATTACAATATGATTTTTGAATGGTTAAGTGGTGAGGATGAGTCAGTCCACCACAATAATGCTTGCATGATTGAGATGTAGACCTCAACTATAAGAACAAAATTCCCTCCCTTACTATGGATGTATCATCTGGACCACTATGTGCACGTGTGTTTGGGTCTACCATCACCACCCAACTTTTAAAATTTTGTTTATCACTTACGCCACCCGTTATCCAGTTGTTGTGTGTGTTCATCATCGTCCGATGTATCCGTCTTAAAGGGCTTGACCACATGATCATACGACTTCACACTTCATTTCTCTATTGTTTTTCATCACGTGTTAATCATCATTAGGAGTTACTTACATCTTCTTATTCTATCTCGTACATTATGTGGCATGTCTAATTCATGTCATCGATTGTGTACAATAATTTTTCTCAACTAGGGCTTCTGCTCTTTTCAATTGATTGGTGGGGCGAACCATGTCAATCCGATATTGGACTTGTTTGGATTCATGGATTCGTGGTTAATGTTATTCCTCAACATAGTTTTAAATAATTATGACAACATCCATGGTGGGTCCCTTTTTTCTCCGACATTGAATAATCAATCATTTGCATTAGATTATTTAGACATTTTACACAAATGTACACATATATCTCAATCCTTAATGGTATCCGTGTATACAAAGACCACTCTTCTGTCTCTCCACGCAACTTGGTTTTAGACAATTTGATTGTTCTACAAAAACCTCGAATAAAAAGATCACAGTATCACTTGGAATTAGACAACTTGGGGGATCACACAACTTAGATGATCAAGATGATATGAGCCCGTGAGGTTTAGATTTAAGAATCAGATAATGGTCAAGAAGATTGTTTGAAATTGGATTTGTTTATGTATTTATTAACACAGGGCAACAATCTAAACTATAAGAAAATTATGGTTTCTCACACACATTATCAATTTGTCATGGAAATTTAAACTTAAAATTATTAATTTATAAATTAAAACTGATTTTTATTGGATTACGATAAGATGAATACGTGTAAAAGGATAAATTCATTACTCTAACCAATTAACCTAACCTACTTATGTCAACTTCTTCGAAAATTTCAATTTTAGAGAGATAAGACAGAGACTTTCTTCAATTTTTTTGCTTGGTTTGAAATCTTATCTTCTCGATCAAAAGGCCTTCAATTTTCCATTTGAGTGGTATCTGACATCACAACATAGAAATACTAAAAATCATAAAAACCACAACATGGGAAAAGCTAAAGGAAGGAGAATATAAAGTGCCTGGTTTAAAAATTCAAAGATTCTTCTTGATATGGGGGGGCTCTAGGGGTTTTGCATTTTTGAGTGTGTACGTGAACATGACTTAACTTCTTCTCTTGGGGTGGGGAGGACCAGTCTCACTGGCAAAACAACTAAATACAAACAGACGCATACCCAAAATGAAGTCTGCCTTCCCAATCCCATCTGCCTTTTTAGAGAAAATTTGGATCTTTCTGACCTCATTTCCCAAAATCACAACTCTCTCCCAGTAGCTGTTGGATTTGACAAGGACCCACTAGCCTATAACAATACAGCTAAATTTATCATCTCATTCTAGTGTCATTGGCCACCACAACCTCTCTCTTTCTCTATATCAAAAGAGAAATAATGCATGGCAATATGGATTGTTGTTTTGCATAAAAGACATGGGAAGCCCAACTGCACAGGACTGACAAGACTCTCTCTCTCTCTCTCTCTCTCTCTCTCTCCACTGCTTCCTTATCTCTCTCCCCAAAGGTTTGGTACAATCCGAAGAACCAAAATTTATAAAAGTGAGCGAAAAACCAGACACTGGTTCTGATCCCTTTATCAGGGTTGAACAAAAAAATCATTGGAGTTATGGGCACCCATCAGCAGGAAAAGACCAGAGAAAAAGCTGTAGGAACCAGGCATGAAGAAGAGAGACTAAAAGTGGAAGGAATTGGAAAAGAATTAAGGCAAGCAGCAGCAAAGCAAGTGCAGCAACCAAGTACAGCTCCTGCCTCACCGCCTTCAGCTTCCTCCTCTCCCTCTCATGATTTTTCCTTCACAATCTCTCTCCACTCTTCTTCCACATCAATCCCTGATCATCATAACAAGGCCAAATCCACCCCACCTTCTTTTGCTATTGATTTGTCCCCTGCAGATGACATTTTCTTCCATGGCCACTTGCTTCCTCTCCAATTGCTCTCTCACCTTCCTGTCTCTCCTCGCTCATCAACCAACTCCCTGGACAGCTTCACTCTTCCCATCAAAGACTTATCAGATGATGATCAGAGACCAACCAAAGAAAGCAACAACAATGCTAACAACTGCAGCACCAGCATTGGCAGGAACAAGAATATCATCAACAACAAGAACAACAGCTGCCGCAGCATAAACCAGATAAGCCCACATCACAGCAACAAAAGTGAGGCAAGGGGAAGAACAAAGTCCAAGTCTTTCTCATTATTCGGGTTACCAAAATGGCGAAAAGATTGTGAAGACAGAGAAAAAGAAGACAAGGAGATGAAGCACAAGAGGAAGATGAGGTTTGATGTGAGCCATATACTAAAGAGGTATGTGAGAATGGTCAGGCCACTATTGTTATTCAGAGGAAGAAAAGAGAAGGGCCAATTCCGGAGGCAACCTTATTCGTTTTCGGGCAATCTAAGCTTGAGAAATAAGCATGAGCTGAGAGGAAGGAGAGGAGAGCTTTCAGCCCCAGCATCAATGAGAACATCTCCAACAAATAGTGGCCTTCTTGTTGCAACATCAGCAACTAATCTTCCTTCTTCCACCATTGACAGCACCATGGAAGAGTTGCAGGCAGCAATTCAAGCTGCAATTGCTCATTGCAAGAATTCCATTGCCAGTGCCACAGAAGAGAAGATCAAATGCTAAGATTAGATAGGAGGGGAAACAGGGGAAATTTTTTATGTTTTACATATTATTTGCAAATTAGGTGGATTTCATATATATATGAAGAAGATGTATTTAATCAGTTGAAAGAATATTTCAATATATTACTGCATCTGGAAGTTCAAGGTTGAATCATTTGATTTAAATCATTGTCTTTTGTGTAGGTTATAATTAATTTGCCCTGTTACTATTAAGCAATATATAATAATCCTTTCTGTCATTCTTTCTACAGGATGTTGTATATTACTAGCTTCTTCTTTTGAGAGGAGAAACATTTTTAGCATTTGACCACAAAATGACATTTTAGCTCTAGAAACACCAGCTGTCTCTCTCTCTCTCTCTCTCTCTCTCTCTCTCTCTCCTGTGACATTCTAGACATTACCAGTTCATGAAAGTAGGCTCATTATCAATTTCCATCTTCCAAAGTCTCGGAAAAAATTTACAAATACAATTATTAAGTCTGTAATATATACGATGACTATAAAATCATCACACGAGGGGAAGGCTGACATGAAAAGAAACAAGTGAGCTTTAATCAGCTCCTCGTCCCCACAAAAAAAGAGGCAATGAGAAACAACTGAAACTCCTTTTTTCTAAGAAAAGTGTACTGAAACATAATTGTAGGGGGCTAGGGATGAAAAAGAGAAGGGGCTCAATGTGGAGAGAGACTTTCATGCAATGGGGATAACTTTTTTTACTATCTCGGCCAATAGTGCAATAATACATGAGATAACTTTTCTACATTTAATTGCATTATTGACCGAAAATAGCAAATCAATGCTATCACCCTTTACAAGAAAGTTTTTCTCCTCAAAGTGGTTGTTTGTGGGTCTAAATTCTAGGGAGTTGATGGCCGCAGAACTTTTACAACAACCCAAAAAAAAAAAGCAAGTAACAAACAAGTACAATGATGACACAAGATAACAATAATGCAGAAGGGACTTGATGATACTATCTGGTTTGACACATAAAAAACACATGAGTGAATCAGGTGTGTTTATGGCTGTAATTAAAACCATGATACTTTGAGTTTAAACATGTGGTGCAGAAAGTGACTGAAAGACTAATTATCGTTTTGAGGTTCAATTCGATCTGTTATGACTGTTATATTCACAATCACAAACCCACCAAACTGTTTGAAAGTTGAAAGTGCATGCGTTTTTATTCATTTTACGCCTACACCCTTTTTTTCCTAACTGGAAGTTACACACATATATGCACTGTGAGAGCGCAATGTGTGTCGGTGCACGCTATGGTTGAGAGAGAGTCTTGGTCTCAGCTGCAGATGATGGCTGATATGAGTTTTGAAAAGCATAAGATTTGACCACTTCTTGTTTTTTTTTTTTTTTTTTTTCAATTTTTTTTCCAACCACCAAGGAAGACAGCATGAAAGTTTTTGTTGCTGGGCTCAATGGAGAGCTCACTCTCATGATTAAACCTCCATAAATTGACGTTAAAAGCATACAAGGTGGTCCTTCTCTTTTCTTTTTTTTGGTAGGAGAGAAACTCTCATATAATGGGGATAATATTTTTTGCTATCTCCGGTCAATAACGCAATGATACTTATGTTAACTTTTTCACGTGTCATTGTGTTATTAGTTGATGATAGCAAAACAGTGATATTCTCGTTATATGTACGTTTTTTTGCTTTTGTAGAGAAACCTTTTCAACCAATCAAAACTGGCTTCCTCTGGTTTTATTTATTTATTTATTCTTTTCTCTGATTTTCTACACAGCTCAAAGCCTAAGAGCATCCACAATGATGCTCTCTATTTCTTAGCTAAAATTTAGCTAAAAATATAATAAAGCTATTTTAGGAGCTCTCTAAAAAAATTCAATTCCAACCATACTCCATAATTTGGAGAGTCATAAATGCTATAACTCTTTTTTGATTGGTCCATCTTTATTAAAAAAAAAAGAAAAAGAAAAAGTTAGCATTAAATAAAGATTTGAAATACTCATTAAATAAAGCAGCATTAAATTATAGAAAGCCACTAGGAGTCCTTTCTCTCTCATCAGATTTATGAATTCCTAGAGGACTACCTATTTTAGGAGGTGGATAGGGAGTATGGTTGGAGTTGTCTTTTTATGATTCCTTCTTAAAATTTATCTAAGAAGGTGATTTAAGAAGTTCATTGTAAATGCTCTAAGAAGTTGGCCTGATAACATCACAAGCCCAAATATTGTAGAATATGGATCCTAAATATATCAACAATTTTTCAATGATTGGATTTGGAACTAAAGCATTGGGCATGTGGTTAGTGGTGGTGCCTTCCCTCGGCCAAACTACATGCCGTTCAGAATGCAGTGATAGCAAAACGACATGGTTTTGATTGGAAAACGGAGGAGGCCTGCTTGTGCAAGAGTGAGTCAGGCCCATCTTGTACAATCAAGAAGGAACATTTGGTCTTATCTGGGACTCAGCCCAATTCTATGAAATGATTACCTTTTGACGGGTTGATTAACCTACCAACAGAAGCCCTAGTCTCTACGGCTCTCTCTCTCTCTCTCTCTCTCTCTCTCTCTCTCTGTCTCTCTGGTTGAAACTTGAAACTTGAAACTTGAAAGACCCTTGTTGCTTGCTGTAGCAAAATCATAAATTGGAAAGAAATATCTTAGAAAGATAAACCCACTAGCATGTTGTGGTCAACACCTAACAGCCAGCCGATGATTTCCATCTTATAATGAATAAACTGGGACATCCTCTTATATGCAACACAACAGCTATGTTGTGATGTGTGCTGCCGGTGAGGTCGAATATGCTCTCTTCAAAATTCTGTGCGTTCATTAAGGTAATTCAAACGCTGTTAACTGCTGTCACTAAATTCATTGTATTCACATGAAATGCTTAGAGTTTTTTGTTTTCTGCAACTATTACGAGAATGACAGTATTAAAATATGACAATCGCTCACTAGCTCGTAAGTAAATTTTGACAATTATAACAAATGTAAGATCCAAAATACAATAACAATCAGAAAGTAGGATGTGGTACTAATTGAATCGCTTCGAAGATTTTGAGGTAAGTAATAGGGCATTCATATTTTCTGTTGTAAAAGACAAAGCCCACATGGCGGCAAAAGTGACGTAATAAAGAAAAGAAGGGGAGGCTTTCATGGGCCTACATAATTCAAATATCCACCTAACTCAATTGCTCAAACCCAGAAAAGAAAAATAAAAAAAACATAAACTTGCCACTTCAATCATAAATGCAACAACTCAGATTGCCAAGAAAACAAGAATATCTCAATATCTCTCTCTCTCTCTCGCTCTCCCTCCCCGTTGAGATAGAGCGAGACTGTAGGCCCCTGGCCGTTTCTTTCTCTCTCCAACCTGACCTTCTTCTTTCAGGTTAGTTCCATTTATCAATTCTAAATTCTAATATTATTATTTTAGTTGGATAAATTAATTAATGTTTTCTTTTTTTTCTTTTTGGGTTTTGATCAACCAGCCCTGCGGTCAGAAGAAGCATAAGGAAAAAGAGAGATAAGGGAAGGAAATGCGCTGCTTTTATTTGTTGCAATTTTAATGTTGATTGGTGGTTTGGCACATTCGGATAATTAAAACCGAATATGCTTTCATTGCGCCAACCGCTATTCTCTTGCTTGGCGGTTCCGTGAGTTCATTTTATTTTGCTCCTCAGACAGGCACGCACTTTCTTCAATTGGGTTTGTCTTTGATAGTGGCAGAGAGACAGCCTCTTGACCCATCTTTTGGTCTTTGATTGACGCTTTCTTGTTTGTTTCTCAATTTTTTACTTGTTGGGTATCTAAAAACCAATGGTTTGTGGGGCTTCGTATTAAAGAATGGGATCGTAGAGAGAAATATTGTTCCTTTCTGATCCATGCAATAACTGCTTTGAGCTAAAACCGTAATAAATTTTGGGTTTTGATCCATTGGGTTCTTAAATTATACTGTAATCTTGTTTATTGGTCATCTTGGTGGTGTCAAAATTGAATTTTGAGGTAGTTTTGGTGGTTGTGTGGACGTACTTGGGTTAAAGTTTGTTGCTTTAAGCTATAAAGCCTGGAGATTTCTTGAGGCAATCAACAGGGGTCGTAAATTATGATTGAGTGTTGAGATTTTTGTTAATTGGGTGGTCTGAGAAATCAAGTATTGGAAGATGTATGCGGTTGGGAGGCTAGGGAGCTACATATCCAGAGGCGTGTACACCGTCTCTGGCCCCTTTCACCCTTTTGGCGGGGCTATAGATATTATTGTAGTTGAGCAAGAAGATGGGAGCTTCAAATCGTCAGCATGGAATGTCAAGTTTGGGAAATTTCAAGGGGTTTTGAAGACAAAAGAGAAGGTGGTCAACATTAATGTGAATGGGGAGGATGCTAATTTCCACATGTATTTGAATCATAAAGGGGAAGCTTACTTTCTTAGGGAGGTAGAAGAAGGGGAAGCTGTATTGTATCCTTCGTCTTCCAGTGATGAGAATGATGAGCGATCTCAAGAAAAGAGGCAGCCGTTGAAGACCCAAAGTTGCAATTATGGTGCTGAAAGTTTAGCAACAGTTGATCAGATTGATACACCCAATGGGAAGATATTGGCCAGGACTAATTCCCGCAAGTCACGAATTCTTGGGCTATTTGGAAGCAGGTCAATGAAGGGGCGCAAGTGTAAGGAGGAAGAGGGTGATGATAGCACGGTAAGTAAGGTGGATTCTTTGGAGCGTGCAGAGTTTGCAGCCAACCTTTTGGAGGTGAAGTGGTCCACTAGTCTTGCCACTAATAAACCCAGGAAGAATAGTGCTTCCCATTTTTCTTCTCCCAATATGTTGGTTAATGAAGAAATGCGGATTGATTCTGAGCAAACCAGGGCGAGCTCATCTCTGCCTTTGTCTAGAGTATCTAGTGATGTTGATGAATCTATGATTGAGGCAACTGAACATGATGGGAAGGCAATTGCAGTCATATCTAATATCACAGGTTCTGATCCACAAATTGTACATTCGGTTGAGCTGGAAGCATGTCCTGGCAAGCATTCTGCTGAACAAAAAGATGTTCTGTTACCTGGATGTGACATTTCCGAGAAGGCGGATGGGATAGATAGAGTTCACTCTTTTATTTACTGTGAATCATCAGAGAGCTCAGTAGTGGGAATGGATGGTTCCAGCGAACAAACTCATGAAAGACTGTACATTGCTAGAGGAGGAAGTGGGCAAGTTCATGTTCATGCTGAAACAGTGCATGCCATAGCTGAATTTCTATCAAAGGTAATCTCCCCATCAAATCTGTGGCAATAGTAACTAGAAGAATTTTTAACCTATTTAGGAATTTTAAGATGGAATGTTTATTATGACTTATTAAGCGATGCAAATATGCTTGACTGTGAGGAAACATAATTTGGTTAGAAATTATCAATTAGCTAACATTGTTCTCAACAAAGCATGCACCTGGGTTTTAATAGTCGTTGAGACTGAGGTGTTTAGTGTTCTTTATCAGGATATAGATACTGAGCAACTTGTTGAAGATATTTCCATGAAGGTGCAACCAGTGGAGGGTCCTGAAACTTATTCTCCAGAAACAGCTGCTCATTCATGCACAGGTAACTATAATATGGACCTTGAAGGGCCAGTGAAAGTTCCAGAATGCTATGATGAGCAAATGGTCCATAAAAATCCATTACCTGATTCAGTCGAAGAAGTTGAGTCGCAGAGCATATCTAGTTTAAACGACTCTGGCCATCAAGTTCAAGATGAAAAAGATAGAAAAGATGAAGATATCACATGTGATTTACAAACCCCTTCTGGGTCTATTAATGGTGGTGTTGTGACAGAAGCAGCAAGTGTGCTGCCACCACTGAAATTAGAGGAACAACAGTTCCTCTTCAGTGATGACGAAATCAGAATGACCGAAGTTCAGTGCATCAAGTCATGTTCTCCATCATGTGTAGATGGAGAAAATAGTCTCTCATGTAGTCCAAAAGACAATAAAGAATCGGTCACTACAAATTATGAATCATATTCATCTCCAGAAAAGTTTGTTCAAGAAAACCCCTCTAATGATTTTGAGAAATCAATTGAAAACCTGAGGGCAACATCGGCTGCAATTGGTATCCCTAGAAGACATAAAGCTGCTGATAAGGAAGTTGGGAGGCTGGTAGAGTCATTACCCAATATGAGGCCTCAGACTGACAAGTTGAGTGTACTTGATCTTCAGAATCCTTTAAGCCGTTCTCTGGATTCAAGTGCCAACCCCTTGAAGTGGATATATCAAGGTAAACATGATTTGAGCTGTAGAAAGTTGGAAGGAGACGAAGAGCAACAGTTAGCACTAGAAATACCTGGTATTGAGAATGCTCAGGGTTCAGCAGAGCTCAAAGATATTCCTGTCAGTCCAGTTGGTAAGAAACTTGGATTTTGACTTGTATGATATTTTACATTTTGGGTATTTTCATGCACTGGAATGAAATATATCCTTTTTCTGGCAATTGAACAGACTCTGTTTGTTTGTTTTTTTTCCTTGGTAAAGATTATATTATGGTGCTAAGAAATGATATATATTCCATGTCAGAGTGAATTTCTTTTTCACTGCCATTGGAGTCTGGTTGGTGATGACTCAACTCACTAACCAGTTTCCTTCACTTCATTCTTAGTTAGACTTATTGCCTGAGTTTGCAAGGTGATGCAAATTGCAATGATCTCATTTATGTTTTTGGTGCATAAATATTCCTTAAGTTGCAAACTGTAGAAAGCCGCATAAGTTCTGCTTTATGGAAAGATACCTCTCTGCAAACATTTGTTATAGGAAGGGATGGGAGCTGACACTGCTTCTGAAGCATTTGACACCAAAAAACTGGATTTCATAAATTTACTGTATCTATATGATAGGCTTGTTGTAAGAATTAGTGGTCATTGTTTTCCATGGGTTGTGGCTGCTTTGATTGTTTTAGGGATGATTTCAGTTGGGAAAGAGCAAATATTTGATCGAAAAAGTATAACAGCTGTTCACCCAATTGAGAAAACTGTTACAGGAGATCCATCGAATGCAAGTGTTGCCTCCACTGGAAGCTGGACGCTCTGGCCATTCGCTTTCAGGAGATCAAATTCCAGTAAGGCTATACAGCCAGATTTGAATGACGGTAGAAATCCCGATGCCGAGAATGCTTCAGAGAGCACCGTTGGAATGGATGGAGATAAGGATATGCTTTCACCCAAGGGGATGAAGAAAACAGAAAGGGTACTCACTCCAACATCTGAGCAGCTGGCGTCCTTGAACCTGAAGGAAGGGAGGAATACAGTAACCTTCAGATTTTCTACTGCAATGCTGGGGAAGCAGGAGGTAGTTTGTTGTGATTTTTATTTGGGTTCACATTCTGGCTGTAGGTTTTCATTTTTATTTGATTAGTTTGTTTTTTTTTTCTTCCCATAAATAGGTTACTGTGCTTTCTTCTCATTTTTGAAACTCAACAGGTTGATGCCAGAATTTATCTCTGGAAATGGAACACTCGTATAGTTATCTCAGATGTGGATGGGACAATAACCAAGTAAGCTGTTCTTAAAAGAACAAATCTTTCTTTTTTGGGTTCAAAATTGTACACTGAGAAAATTATTAACAAGATAAGATCGAAGTATGACAATAGGTTTTCTACAATGGTCCAGTTCTTCTCCTGATTTGTCTGATCCCATTTGATTTGCATCGGTTTTGTAGATCAGATGTTCTAGGTCAATTCATGCCCATGGTTGGGGTAGATTGGTCACAAACTGGTGTTACGCATTTGTTTTCAGCGATTAAGGTTTGTTTTGTTCTCATCTTATGTTAATTTCAGGATTTTCAAATTGTGTTTATTGACTGATTGCAATATGAATATTGCATTCATCACTCCTTGATATGCATTATTAAGCACTCTGGTGGGTTGGGTGAATTGGCTCCATACCATTTGATGGGATGGCCAGTTCATTTAGCCACAGTATTTAGTTAAAATTTCATTCGGTGACTTCCCACAACCTAATCTGTTGGCCCCATCTCTGTCCCACTTATTCAGTTGTATTGTGTCATCACCCTAAAAATTACAAGGCTCATGTTTTGTTATAATGTTCCTTTTGTCTCATCTCACCTTTCATTGTGCTTTCTGTATGAACTCATGACTACACTCATCACACTGACATTGAAACTTCCATGGATCTGATTATTCCTTTCCACATACTGCAGGAGAACGGATATCAATTACTTTTTTTGAGTGCACGTGCCATTTCTCAGGCCTATCACACCAGACAATTTTTGTTCAACCTTAAGCAGGTGTTATATAATTAATTCATGCTAAGTCCTCAACTTGCATTTGATAAATCAATATCAAGAAACCAAAACCTCATGTTTATTTATCTCTTGGTTTTCAAATTTGCAGGATGGGAAGGCTTTACCAGATGGGCCCGTTGTTATTTCCCCAGATGGACTTTTTCCTTCTCTATTTCGGGAAGGTAAGTGGTCTCTAATGCACTTCTTTTTCTATAAATTAAAGAGAGGTTGAATTTATTTGCAATATGTGCCATTTAGTTTTCAAGCATCATATATGTTTGTTCCATTTTTCATTTTGCACTTATCTTGACAATAAACTGAAATGGTAAACTGCCTTCCGTAGAGTTTAGGAGCATTCTTATCTTGTTGAATAATGCATTAGTGGAGAAAAATATTTCAATGGCTGTGATATAAATGTTTTCCATGCTAAGAAATTACTTCATTTGATCACCAGGAATGTAATTTTCCGGTCACTAAATCCTATCTAATTTCTAATGCATTGACTGACGTTCTGTTTTCCTCAGTTATCAGGAGAGCTCCTCATGAATTCAAGATTTCATGCTTAGAGGTTAGTTTCTGTTAAATATTTATCTTGATTTATTCACCTATTTTTCTGTTTTTTAAAATAAAAAAACAGTATTTTAATATCTTACATTTCTGTTTTCCAGGATATAAAATCACTCTTCCCTTCTGATTGCAATCCGTTCTATGCTGGTTTTGGAAACAGAGATACTGATGAATTCAGCTACCTTAAGGTCGGAATCCCAAAAGGAAAAATATTCATAATTAATCCCAAGGTAATTAAGATCTTCATCATACCTTAGCAGCAATCTAAATATTTCTAATTTGGTTATGCCAAATGCCAACTTTTCTTTGTGATATTTGGGTATGCAGGGTGAGGTTGCTGTGAATCGCAGTATTGACACGAGGTCATATACCTCCCTTCATGCTCTTGTGAATGGCATGTTTCCACCCACAAACTCATCCGAGCAGGTTTTGGTTCTGCATTACTTTTTCATTTTAAGTTTGTTATAGTTGGGGAGCCTTCTTTCAAAAGCAAGAGCCGGCAAGTTTGAATATCTAATTTCTTTCCGGCATGTTCATTACAGGAGGACTATAATTCGTGGAATTTCTGGAAACTCCCACCGCCTGATATTGATGTTTGAGGTGTTGAAGAGAGTTCATTGCGTTCTCTATCCGTCTCTAGATATGGAGACAGATGACTCTTGTCATATGGTTAGTTCTAAGATTGGTGAGGTAAATCCTGATTTCTCATTTTCTTATAATCTGTCAGAAACTCTGCATGTGATTTTGAGTTGTAGAAATGACAATGCTTTATGAAGACATTTTGGTGGCAAATCTCACAGGTCGTATGTAGCTTGGAACTATTGGCTAACTGTCTTCTTTGTTGCGTTATTGCTGGGCTGGCTTATCTATTGGCGACCTGAAACAATATATGGAAGATATGAAAGGAAGAGTTGGATAATCAGTCTCACCTCTATCCTGCTCCATTTTTCTTTCTTTCTGTTAAATCCAATTTTGTATAGTCTGCCCATGAACACTTCAATCTGAACACTTTAATCTGCAAGTATTATTGGAAGTCGCATGGGTAAAATAGGCATACACATATTTGGTGTGGAAAGTTCTCGTTTCCAAATGTAAATATCATTTTCTCACATGGGTTCCAAGTAAGCATCAATACACCCAAGGTGCTATGTTTGATTTCACTTGTATCCCAATAACGCTTCCAAAAAAAAAAAAAAAAAAGAAAAAAAAAAGGGAAATTAATGATACAACTGGAGCTACACAAACGGCATTTATATGTCAAGAGCTAACATATCCACGTCACCAGCACCCTTTTTTCATTTAGGCTTATTTATTGTAGTGTCCTTTGAAATTATGGTCAAATTTCATTTTACTCTCTGAAAGTTAAAGTGGCCCCCCGGCGAAAACTGGACAACCCTGGTTGGACAAGTTTGGATCGTAAGAGAGCATGTCATGGCTTGTGTAGGGCTTTCGTAAGAGGCTAAAGTAGATCACTTTAACTTTCAGAGGATAAAGTGAGATTTGACAGGGAGGCATTACAGTAAATAATCCTTTTATTTTTGAATTCACTCTATAGAGTGCATGTACACTAGATTAGATAGAGGTGATCAGAAGTGTGTGATCTTGACACCCAAATGCTTCTGTGCAAAATCTACAGGGTTGTTGAGTTCATCCTCATCAATGAAGCCATTGCGATCCGCGTCTGCAGACCGTAACCCAAGCCTGCTCTTGAACATGGCGAAGCGTCCTCCAGTGGCGCGGATAGCCTGGCGGAGTTCTTCTTTGCTGATACGGCCATCTTTGTCCGTATCAAATTTCTTCAGCCACTGTTTCAACTCCTCGGTTGTCATAACACGCTTGCCATCGCTGGTGATGCATCGACTTTTAATCGCCATATTATGATAACCTTTTTTTGTTTGTGAAAGCCTGAAAATCTTCTACTTCTCATTCATCGATTTATAACCTGTCCTTGTATTCACTCTCACTCTTTCTACTTAGTTTAGTCTTTTTTAATTACGGAATTAGATTCTGATTAATCATGAAATAAACATGTACTTTGTGGAAAAGTTTGACGTACGGCTTACGTACCTTCAATTTTAATACCTTCTAGAATGGCTACTAAAAGAAAATAGAAAATAGAAAGAAAAGAAAAGAATCGTTGCTGCTCTCTCTCTACATTGCTAATTAAGGGTGAGAGATGTTTAGACTAAGACAAATGGATGAAACTGTGTGTGGAGGCAAAATAATTAGAATAATTGTGTTTTTTTTAAATAAAAGGAATTACGTGTAGTCAACTCACCACAAATATATACTGTTCGCTTATTTGGGTTAGTCAAATTTTTTTCTTCTAGTTAAATGAACACAATTATCACTAAATTAAAAGTTAATTAGCTAAAATAATTTGGTATTTATAAATCTGTTTCCGAATGAAAAGAAAGTTAGGCCTATTACCAATTAAGAAAGAAGGATTGGATCGAATCTTCACAAAGAAAGAAAATTAGTGTTGTCGCGACCTAATAATATCTTTCCCACATTAAAAAGATATTTCTTTTAAAAAGACACAGATTCCATGCAATTTCGGCCGTGTTGTGTAGGTGGCATATGGCATATATTGGCATGTGGATGTGGTACACGTTGGGACCTCCATGACAGTTGAGAAGAATGTCTGGCCTTTTCCCCCTAACTTATGTGACTTGGTTGGTATTTGGGGTGTGTATGTGTGTGACTTTATCCATTTATAAAGTGTGTTTTTTTTCATTAACGGAAAAATAAGAGTAACATTTTTCACCTCTTTCGTTTGTCATATACATATACGGTATTTATATCTAAAGAGGGCAATGGGCCAGTTAGGAGTTGGGTATGGTAATACCATCTCCGATAAGAAATTTTTGAGAATTCCTGTCATGTACTCATCGAAAAAGTATCTCCCAAACCCGCCTCAAATTCCCGATTTATTTATAAAATAACGAACTCATATACACACATTGAATATTTTCTTAATGTTGGTTAGGTAATTAAAAACCTCTATCGATACAAACAAAATGCAGCCTAACAAATTGGTCAGATGTCGATCATTATTGTGGTATTAAGGTATCCCACGCAACTTACAATTTTTATTTTGAAAGTAAGAGATGGGCATGAAATTAAATTGAATGCCATATACAAAAAAGAAAGAATATGATCCCTTAATACTATAATCCCATTTAGGCAAAATCAATTGTAACCAAGTCATATCCAAGGTACAAAAATGTATGATTTTTATTGAACTTGAAGGAAAGTCCCAGTGCGAAAGTAATCAAAACCAAAAACAACTTTGCTGTCACTGTATCCTTGCCTAGGTTAAAACTTAAAAGTTAGTGAGGTGCAACCTTTCAATTTGGTATTTACCACAAAGAAAACACATTTTCTTTTGGAATAGTAGATTTACAATTGATTATCCGTTCAAGACTTAATACAACAAGTATTTTAGAGGAAAGAAATTGAAAAGAAGTTAATTGTTATATTATCTTATATTATTTATTTATTTATTTTAATTAAAAATAAATTTATTACTTATCGGACCGGATTCGGGGATGGGGATAACAATACCATCCCCGACCCATATCCAATAGGGGATTTTTAAAATTCGGGGATCTCTATACTCACCCCCGAATTTTCCCAAAATTTTGCCCGTTAGGGTTGGGGATCTCTAATTCCGTCTTCTTGCACCTTAGTTCAAACCACATTCTCAAAATTTAGATTAATTTAGACTATCATATGTATTAAAAAAATTAAATTTATTTATAAATCTAACTATATTTTGTAAATAATATGAATGCAATAATTACATTAGACTTTTTTGGGCACTTCAAAATGTGGTTCAAGGATATGAAATGTCTAGTTTTTAGATCACTATTTAAGAATCATCATTTAAGAGCATTTCCATCCATTTGTCATGGCAAAAGGCAAGGGGAGGCAAAGGATGTTACTATTCACATAAATAGTGCCAGCCATAGCAATTTTTTTGTTGGTTTTCCACCCATTGCCATGGTAACCTAAGGACAACTACTATTCACATGAGATATGAAGAGAGGAATTTGTATAGAGTTTTGATGTGGGAAGTGAAGAATATGGCTAGGTATTTATTTTTTTAAAAAAATCTAAATTTTTTGGTTCCCCCATCCCTTTTTTCTCAAGTTTTTTGTTATTTAAATTAGCTGCTGACGTCAGCATTAGGTCAGCTTGCCCAGGCAGCAGCCCAGACAAGTCTTACATTTGGGCTTGCTCAGGTTGGCGGAGCCCAATTCTTGTCCTGATAAGACTTGGGCATTGAAAACACATTTGAGGGCCTGGGAGGCCTCTTGCCCGAACTGGAACCTTCGGTGGAAATGCTCTAAGAAAATCAACAAATTTGAAATCATTTGACAATTTGATTATCCTCACAGATGTTTCGTTGTTTTAGGGAAAACATTGTATTCATTGAGATCGTAATGTATAATGTAAATGCTCATCACAGACGAAACAGTTCTACAGAAAATAGTACATAACAATATGAAAAGTTTTGTGAGAGTTCTTTCTTTTTTTGGATATACTTATGAGGATTTAAATTTAAATCTCTATGCTACTTGAGCAAGATATTGATATGGATGCATGTGAAATTGCTCTAGATCTGCTCATATCACAATCTTTCCACATGTGGTGGTGAGTGGATTGTAATAATCTCCATAACATGGAACTTTATCAGTGTGAGTTGTGTACGTATATACGTATGTACTATAATATATTAGACACACATACATATACCTAATAGATGTCACTACACAAAGTTTGTTACTTTATTTTTGTTAATCACTATATATTATACATAATCAGGGTTCAAATTCATCTTTCCCGGAAACGAGAGGTACCGAAAGGTCATCTCCTTCGTTTCCTCTACCCTGCACACATACATAGTAACATAGGTAATACGAATTACAAGTAATTACATATGCTTACACACGAACGGAGTCATATATAAGCTTGAAGTGATTGCAACCCCCCAAGATGCCAAGTCTAGCTCCGCCACTATGTTTATATATCCACACACATATATAGAGCTTCAGTTGACAGCATAGTCAACGAGCTTGCTGAGAACTAGTTACCCACTAATACTATAATTAATGAAGTGTATAGTTCAATTTTAGGACATACTTGACGAGCTTGCTGAGCTCCTTGTCTATAGAAATGAAGCCATCGCGGTTGTCATCTGCATAATTTTTAGCAAACCAAGCTCTTAAAGGAGGACATTTCGAGCCAAGTTCTTTGAAGGCTTCTTTCAGCTCCTCTTTGGAAAGTTGAGCATCTCCATTCTTGTCATGACTTTTGAAGACATTCATTATCTGCTGCTCGGTGTAGGGAACGTTGTTCGGGACCTTATAATTTGTATCGAAAACCATCTTCTTCTAATTTATTAACTGCAAAACTAACAAGGATAAGGAATTAACTAGGGCTTGAATGACTTGCACTATGAATTCAATCCCATTTATATAGGACTCTGCCTGGTCCCCTGGGCATATGTTGGACCATAAAAAAGTATTCTAACTAATATTCTTCAAGTCACATACCTCAGGGGTCTTAATTTTGGAAAATAATTTGTTGGTATCGAGTACTAACATGTATGCAATACTAGTATATGGTACATTGTCGATATTTTAGCTAATAATTTGTTGATATATAGTTTGGAATTGAGCCGATCACTCTCCTTAAAAATAATACTTGATTTCCATGGATGAATATCTAACAAATTCTTGTTCTTCTTGTTTTTGAGTTATGTTCTCTTGTTCTAAGTGTTGCATGTTGTACTTGATCATTTTCTAGTTTGTATATGGACCAGATTTGTGCGTGCAAATAAAGCATGGAATTTTGCAAGCGATAATAGTAAAAATACTTCATCTGCCAGTGTTGTTATGGACAGTGATCGAAAGGAATAATTCAACTTTTCCGTTTGTGTTTTTATTCTTTCTATAATTCAACTTTTCCGCCGGCCAACGTGGTGAAGCATTTTTTAACAATAAGAATTAAAATCCCTAAATTCATGTTGGAAATAGAATCCTCAGACCAAAGGCATATATACAAACACGAAGGCCACATGGTTTGTCCTTATAAGAATCAAACCGAAGACTATTGGGAACAATTATATGTGAGATTTGGCCTATGACTATTGGACAATCACCCGCTACAAAAAGAAAAAAAAAAAGAGTAACAATTACCAGGTGATATTTAGTGACTAATTAGGGGTGACTAAATTTTAATCACCAAATAATAGTGACTGTTGCTATTTTTTTCACAGTGACCCCCATTGTAGATAGATGTCATATGGATAACACAGCATGGATATCAAACTCGACAGCGATAGCCTTCATATCCAAATAGATTGGGGGAGGGGTGTGATTTTCTTGTAAATTATGAAAAGGTTTTGGGTGTACAATGTCTTGATATGCTATTAATATGGGTGGAGAAACTTTAATTTGAACTCGAATTCCAACCTGCCTATCTGTAGCTGGAGTAATTTAGAACATCATTTCTGTCACATATATATATATATATATTTTATGAGTCTAGAGTATAATATTAATAAATAAACATAAGTGTAACATCGGGACCTCCATGCCAGTTGAAATGTCTGCCTTTTTGCCCCTAACTTATGTGACTTGGTATTTGGTGTGTGTGACTTTATCCATTTATAAATTGTAACATTTTTCTTCATTAAAGAAAAAAAGGAGTAACATTTTTCATCCATTTCATTTATTGGTTAAGCAACGTGTATATATGTGTGTACATATATCATAATTCTTTAATTTATTAATAAGAATGATTTGTAGATGTGGATTATGCAAATTGGTCAGTAAAGTGAGCGCGCCTCCTTGCACCTAAGTTCGAACCTCCCTTCTCATAAATTTAATTAATTTAGAATAATTTAGACATCGCTTGTATAAAAAAAATTAAAATTTATTTACAAATTGAACTCTTTGTAGATAATATGCATGAAATAATTACTTTTTTGGGCACTTCCACATGTGGTTTAAGGATATGAACTGTCTAATTTTTCAATCTCCATTTAAGAAAATCAACAAATTTGAAATCATTTGACCATTTGATTATCCTCACGAATATTTCGTTGTTTTATTGAAAACATTATATTCATTTTGTTGTGCTATGTTTTAAGAGATTGTGACGTATAATGTAAATGCTCACCAAAGGAAACAGTAGGGGTGTGCAAGATCCAATTTAATTCCCCTAAACCGACCAATCCAATTCAACTTTAATATGTTTCAATGATTTGGCGGAGTGGATTGGATTCCTAATTTCCAACACCAACATATGATCAGATCAGATGACGGATTTCCTCATTTTGCTTATTAGGCAATTTTCATTTAGAAAGTTATAAATATTTTAAGTAATTTGATGAAGTTATGTTTGATATATTATAAAATCAGAATAATTTTCTCTAGCATTTCATTGATATTTTAAATTTACATTCTATTAAAGTGTTTTATTATATTAAACTTGAAGATAAATGTTTCATATTTCGTTATTATCTTTTTCCATTATGAAAACCGATCATCCAATCTAGTCTAATCCAATATAAATTGGATCAAATCGGATTGGATTTATATCTCTCTAATGTGATCGGATTGGATTAGAAAATTATAATCCAATCTATATTAGATCGAATGCGGATTTATACAATTGTATTAGTTTCGAACCGATGTACACTCCTAGAAAATAATTATATAGAAAAGAGTGTAACAATGAAAAGTTGGGTGAAAGTTCTTTCTTTTTTTCTTTTTCTTTTTTGATATACTTATATGAAGATTTTAAATTTAAATCTGCATGCCACTTGAACAAGATATTGATATGGAATCATATTAAGTTGCTCTGCTCATGTCCACGCTTCCAAATGTGGTGTTGAGTGGAATATTGTAGTAATCTCTATAACATGGAGCTTTTATCAGTGTAAGTTGTGTATGTATACGTATGTAATACAATATATGTGTACATATATAAATATATAGACACACCTACATACACATATATATGTAATAGATATCAATACACAAAGTTTGTTACTTTATTCTTGTTAATCACTATATATTATACATAATCAGGGTTCTTCATCTTCCCTGGTAACGAAGGGAAAAAAAAGGTCACCTCTTTCGTTCCTTCAACCTTGCACACATATATAGGTACTACGGCTGCTTACAAGTAATTAAAGACGCTTACACACGGACGGAGTTACATACAAACTTGAAGTGGTTGTGGCCACTAAGATACCAAGTCTAGCTCCATCACTACGATTACATATATAGAGAGAGCTTTAATTGAGGGTATAGTCAATGAGCTTGCTGAGAATATATCTATAGCAAGTACATACAAGAACTAGTTACCCACTAATTAATACTATAATTAATGAAGTATATACTTCAATTCTAGGGCATACTGGACGAGCTTGCTGAGCTCCTTGTCTATAGAAATGAAGCCATCGCCGTTGTCATCTGCATACTGTCGAGCAAACCAAGCTCTAAAAGGAGGCCATTTCGCGCCAAGTTCGTCAAAGGCTGCGTCCAGCTCTTCTTTGGAAAGTTGACCATCTCCATTCTTGTCATGACGTTTGAAGACGTCCCTTATCTGCTCCTTTGCGTAGGGAACCTTGCTCGGGGCCTTATACCTATTTGTTTCCCAAACCATCTTCTTCTAATTTATTAACTGCAAAACTACCAAGGATAAGGAATTAACCAGGGCTTGAATGACTTGCACTATGAATTCAATCCCATTTATATAGGGCTCTGCCTGGTTCCCTGCGCGCATGTTGGACCTTAAAAAAGTATTCTAATATTCTTCAAGTCACATGCCTCATGGGTCTTTATTCTGGAAAAGAATTTGTTGGTATCGAGTACTAACATATCTACAGTATATGGTACATTGTCAATATTTTACCTAATATTTTGTTGATATATACTTTGGCAACGAGCGGATCACTCTCCTAAAAAATAATACTTGATTCCAATGGATGAAATATCAAACAAATTCTTGGTAAACTACAGTTGATTATTAAAAAAAATCGAGTAGCATATATGGACTAGATTTTGCGTGCACATAAAGCATGGAACTTTGCAAGTAGTGATAATAGATGCTTAATTGTTTGGTCTAAAACGGTTTGTGAGCTTTTCTTTGGTAGTAAAGTTGATAACAGTAAAATGCTTCATCTGCCAATTGTTGAAAGGAATAATTCAGCTTTTCGGTTTGTGAAACCTTTTTTTCTTCTTTCTTTCTGAAAGGTGCCCAACTTTTCGGTTTGTAAGGGATAATTCAACTACACAGATGCTAGGACTCGAACTCATGACGTTGTCTGAGAGAACAATTGCTCTA
Source organism: Prunus persica (assembly GCF_000346465.2). Lineage (NCBI taxonomy): Eukaryota > Viridiplantae > Streptophyta > Magnoliopsida > Rosales > Rosaceae > Prunus > Prunus persica. The sequence goes on along the minus strand of NC_034009.1, from coordinate 37,255,936 downwards.
AACCACTACATTAGTGGATCCTTTGCACGTAGTGTTTTAATATAACATATAAAATCATTTTAACTATAAAATAATCATAAGTATTAAAACCCCTAAATTCATGTTGGAAATATAATTCTTAGACTCAGAGTACTTGAGATCTCCATCTTATACTCTTTAAGTTGGATCGAGATTCATTATGTGAGATTTGGCTTATGACTATTGGGACAAGCATACCCCATTGTAGATGCCCTATGAATAACACACAGCGTGGTGGATTTGAAACTGGAAAGCAATATCCGATATGTGGGGTAATTTTTCTGTAAAGTATGCAAAGGTTTTGGGTGGACAACATTTTGAACAGAACCACCACAAGAACACTACAAGAAAGGGGTGCCTGAAACACTACAAGAGATAAGGTTTGGACTTGCAGTGTAAGATTAAGATTATGGTTCATTCAAAAAACCGAAACCAATAGCAATATCCAACAATATAATGGATCACTACACGTGACGAAAGCGTATAATGGATCACAGTAAAATGCTTTATATATTCTTTGATCGGCACACCGACATATGCTGTATGTTTGTAGATGCCATATGGATAAGACGGTAGCTCTGAAACCAAAAGTACTTCGCGATAGCTAGCTATATATGCCTGACATCCAAAAAGCTTGGGGTCAATCACCCACTCTATAAATTAGTGTTACTCTTACGAGTCCAATTTTCCTCTTACCAAATCTCTTGTGCCTCTTTATTTCTTCATTGGTTTTGTGACACACGGCACACCATTTAACAACATTTTAATTCTATTAACTCTTCAACCCATTTCTTTTTATTTTAAAAAAAATTATTAAAATACGCGTTTGACACAAACATGTTCTCTCGTCTCCTCATCTTCTACCCTACGTATCATCAGACTCAACCCTTGCATCATCTCTGCCATGCAAAACTTAGCCCCTGTATCTGGTTCGATAAATTTTTTCGCTCATTCGAAGCTGGTTCGTTGGGTAAGCTAGGTTTTGCTTCATAATTTTTCTCCACTTTTTTGGAGCCATCGTATGAGAAACACTTCAACAAATAACTTGCGACAATCATATACCGATTATGCAATTCATGTGAATCAAACTCATTTGGTTTCAGTTTTTTTTTCCATAAAAGACAATGAAAAATGTGATTTGAACAGAACTTGCATACTGCAAATTTACATGAAAACCAGCCAGTGCCAATGCCGAGCAGATGATTCACGAGCTTTTGTCAATTCTTTCAGCCTCTTAAGTCTTTCTCTCTCACTCGACTCAATTCACAATCACCATTGGAAGGAAAATCGCTTCATAAATTTTTCCCCTTTTTGGCTGCTGCTAACACCATTCAAATAGAATTTAGGGTTACGAATGATTCAGTATGTTTCTATTCTTCTCACAATGAGGTATTTATAGTGATACAAATACAAGTCTATCTAGTAACTAATTACAATAAGGAAAAAGGAATAAATACAATCCAGGTCAAACCGGTATTCCTATAATTACAAATCAATATAATAAAGGTAATTGTCTATAATTCCTATTGTGATTCAAGCCAACACTCCCCCCAAGATGGTGCATAGATGTCGCAGATACCTAGCTTGGTAAGTGAATCTGTAAAGGCTTGATTTGATACAACCTTGGTCAACATATTTGCCAATTGTTCAGTAGTCTTAACATATGGAACTTCAATAATCTTCTCTTCCAATTCCTCATAAATAAAGTTTCGATCAATCTCTACATGTTTCATTCTATCATGTTGAACTGGATTTTCAGCAATCTTAATTGCTGACTGATTATCACAATACAACTTCATAGTATTCTCAGTAGGAAAACCTAGCTCCCCCATAAGCCTTTTTAACCATAGCACTTCACAAACACCTTTCACCATAGCCCGATACTCGACATCTGGACTCAACAAATAGACAACCTTCAGCTTTTTACTCTTCCAAGTAACCAAGTGACCGCCTAAACAAACGTGAAATAACCAAATGTCTATCTCCTCTTATCCCCATTCCCTGCCGAGTCTAAGTCCGTATACCCCACAACCTTTACATGCCATGCTTTAAGAACATCAGACCTTTTCCTAGTGCAGACTTCAAATACCTCAAAATTTGGACTACTGCATCCATATATCGTAAACTTGGATTATGCATGAACCTACTTACAACACTTACTGCATATGCAATATTAGGTCAAGTGTGAGACAAATAAATCAACCGACCAACCAACCTTTGATATCGTCCTTTATCAGTTGGAACTTGATTTGGATATTCTTCCAAACCATGATTTTGTTCTATAGGAGTACCAATCGGTTCACACCCAAGCATACCTGTTTCCTTTAGCAAATCAAGAACATATTTTCTTTGTGACAAGAAAATTCCATATTCAGAATGAGTTACCTCAATATCCAGAAAATATTTTAATCCACCGAGATCCTTCATATCAAATTCAGAAGCGAAATAGCCTTTTAATTTGCCAATTTCATCAAGATCATCACCAGTCACGATCATATCATCCGCATAAATAATAAGAGCTGTTAACTTACCATTCTTCCTTTTAAGAAATAAAGTATGACGAGCATTGCTCTGCTCATGACCATATTTTTCATGGCACGGCGCAATCTCCTAAACCAAGCTTGCAAAGACTGCTTCAATCCATACAGTGCATTCTTTAATTTACACAGAACACTGGCATCAGTAGGAGCATTATAACCTGGTGACAATGACATGTAGACTTCCTCCTGTAAGTCTCCATGTAAAAAGACATTTTTTACATCATATTGCTGCAATGGTCAGTTAAAGTTTGTAGCTAAAGATAGTAGAACTCGAATGGTATTGATCTTAGCCACATGTGCAAATGTCTCTTGATAATCAATACCATAAGTTTGGGTAAAACTCTGGGCAACAAGTCTGGCTTTATACTTGTCAATAGAACCATCCGGTTTGTGTTTTATGGTATAATACATCTGCAACCAACTGGTTTCTTCCCTTATGGCTGTTGCACCAATTCCTAGGTTTGATTTTTCTCAAGAGTTTGGATCTCTTCAATCATAGCAATAGCCCATTTTGAATCAGACAATGCATCTTGTACTTTACTATAAATAGCCACAGTAGACATTTGATTTACAAATGCCTGACAAGCTTCAGATAATCTGTGAGTAGACATATAATGAGAAATAAAATACTTTACCTTTGTCGCAGGCTCTGGTGAATATCCATATGGTGGCTTCCCACAATTACTCATTGTTGGTAACTGATACTCACTACGCTCAATAATTTCACAATCCTTGTTAGTGTTAATTAAAGATTCTATTCTTACCTCAAGAATGTCAGCATGAGGAGACTTAGGGCCGGTACTGGAAAAGTAGTAGAGAGAGGGGCAGCACAGACGTTATCGGCTGTGGGTGCGAATGTGCAGGTAGGTTCAGTCGCAGGTGCGGTACTGGTTGGTACTGTGCAGGTTGGTTCGTTACTAGCTGTCAAGTCACGCATGGCTACCAATTAACCTCATTATTATCCTGAAATAACTCATCCATTTTGACTCTTCAACGCTACTCTCCCCCATAAGAGGAGAATGAGATACTGGTTTAGCAAAATACATCTCATGCTTGGAAAGCGTAACATTCATAGTAACATAAAAATGTTGACTCGGTAGATGAAAGTACCGATAACCCTTCTGATGGGGGTGATAACCAATAAACACACACTTCACAGCACACTGATCGAATTTCGTATGTTGATGTTTGTGCAAGTGCACAAAAGCAACGCATCTAAAAACACAAGGTAGAAGTGTAACATCCCACATCGACCAACGGAGAGGGGGTGATGTGCCTTATATGTACATGCCCTCCTCCATCTAGCACGAGGCCTTTTGAGAGCTCACTGGCTTCAGAGTCATGGGAACTCTGAAGTTAAGCGAGTTGGGGCTAAATCAATCCCAGGATGGGTGACTCACTGGGAAGTTGCTCGTGATTCATAGAAACAAAACTGTGAGGGCAGAAAGGGGGCCCAAAGCGGACAATATCGTGCTATGACGGAGCCGATCCCGAGATGTGACAGAAGAGTGATATGAGATAGGAAGGAAACATAAGCCTCAAATTTGTCCAATGGTGTCTTAAACTACAGGACACTAGCAGGAACACAATATTAAGAAGATAGACTGTATAGGTGATCACCTCCTCCTAGAATTATGGGGTCATATGGGCACCTATAAGACTAGCATGAGTAATTTCACAATTTTGATGATTCTTCCCTTCATCCACACCATTCTGCTGAGGTGTGTAAGGACAAGTAGTCTCATGTAGAATTCCATGTTTCTGAAAATAACTGTGTAAGAATGGTGTGGATGAAGGGAAGAATCATCAAAATTGTTCACCACCATTATCTGAAAGAAGCACCTTTAAAGTAGCAGAAAATTGATTTTTAATCATCTGGTGAAAAGTTCGAAAGCAAGCAAAAACATCACTCTTATTTTGCATCAGGTACAACCATGATATGCGAGTGCAATCATCCACAAAATAACAAATCAACGGAAGCCAGAAGTACTAGTAATTGGAGTAGGCCCCAAACATCAGAATGTACCAAAACAAAAGGCAAGATATTGATATGGAATCATATTAAGTTGCTCTGGTCATGTCCATGTTTCCACATGTGGTGTTAAGTGGATTGTAGTAATCTCTATAACATGGCGCTTTTATTAGTGTAAGTTGTGCATGTGTACGTATGTAATACAATATATATGTACATACATAAATATATAGACACAAGTTCACAACTACGTACACATATATACGTAATAGATACCAATACACAAAGTTTGTTACTTTATTCTTGTTAATCACTATATATTATACATAATCAGGGTTCAAATTCATCTTCCCTGGTAACGAAGGGAAACAAAAGGTCACCTCTTTCGTTCCTTCAACCTTGCACACATATATAGGTACTACGGCTGCTTACAAGTAATTAAAGACGCTTACACACAGACGGAGTTACATATAGACTTGAAGTGGTTGTGGTCACTAAGACACCAAGTTTAGCTCCACCACTACGATTACTTATATAGAGAACTTCAATTGAGGGCATAGTCAACGAGCTTGCTGAGAATATATCTATAGCAAGCACATACAAGAACTAGTTACCCACTAATACTATAATTACTTAAGTGTATACTTCAATTCTAGGGCATACTGGACGAGCTTGCTGAGCTCCTTGTCTATAGAAATGAAGCCATCGCCGTCGTCATCTGCATACCTTTGAGCAAACCAAGCTCTACCAGGAGGCCATATCGAGCCAAGTTCTTTGAAGGCTGCGTCCAGCTCATCTTTGGAAAGTTGACCATCTCCATTCTTGTCATGACGTTTGAAGACGTTCCTTATCTGCTCCTTTGTGTAGGGAAACTTGGCCCTCTTATTACGGACCTTATCAAGATTATTGTGATAACCCATCTTCTACTAATTTATTAACTGCAAAAACTACCAAGGAATTAACAAAGGCTTGAATTGGGTGACTTGTACACTATGAGGGAGCCCATTTATATAGGGCTCTGCCTGATCCCCTGCGCACATGTTGGACCTCCAAAAGTATTCTAATATTCTTCAAGTCACATGCCTCAAGGGTCTCTATTTTGGGAAAGAATTTGTTGGTATCGGGTACCAATTTATTTACAGTATATGATACATTATTGATATTTTATTCAATATTTTCTTGATACTCCAGTTTGGTATTTTGTTGATATATACTTACTATAGTTTGGCATCGATCCGATCACTCTCCTTAAAAATAATACTTGATTCCAATGGATGAAATATCAAACAAATTCTTGTTCTTCTTGTTTTTGAGTTAGGTTTCTCTTGTTCTAAGTGTTGCCTCTTGTAATTTCCGCAGATGAAATTGGTAAACTACAGTTGATTATTTAAAAAAAATCGAGTCATATATATGGACTAGATTTTGCGTGCACATAAAGCATGGAACTTTGCAAGTAGTGATAATAGATGCTTAATTGTTTGGTCAAAAGCGGTTTGTGAGCTTTTCTTTGGTAGTAAAGTTGATAACAGTAAAATGCTTCATCTGCCAATTGTTGAAAGGAATAATTCAACTTTTCGGTTTGTGAGTGAAACCTTTTTCTTTCTTTCTTTCTAGCAGATATTAGAATTCGAACCTATAACGTTGTCTGAAAGAGAAATTGCTTTAAACCACTACACTAGTGAATCCTTTGCACATAGTATTTTAATATAACATATAAAAACATTTTAACTATAAATTATTAATCATAAGTACTAAAACCCCTAAATTAACGTTGGAAATATAATTATCAGACTCAAGAGTACTTGAGATCTCCATCTTATACTCTTTAAGTTGGATCGAGATTCATTATGTGAGATTTGGCGTATGACTGTTGGGACAAGCATCCCAATTGTAGATGCCATATGGATAACACACAGCGTGGTGGATATGAAACTCGAAAGCCATATCCGATATGAAAAGAAAAGAACATATGTTTTATGTTGTGTTGTAGATGCCATATGGATAAGGGTGTCGCTCTGAAACCAATAGTACTTAAACGCGATAGCTATCTATATATGCCTAACATCCAAAAAGGTTGGGGTCAATCACCTATGGACTATAAACTAGTGCTACTCTTACAAGTTGAATTTTTCTGTTACCAAATTCTCTGTGTCCCCATTTCCTCCTTGATTTTGTAACATGTGGCACACTATTTAACAACATTTTAACTCTGTTAACTCTTCAATTCATTTTTTTTTATTAAAAAAAATTATTAAAATACATGTTTGACACAAACATGTTCTCTCGCCTCTTCATCTTCTACCCTGCGTATTATCAGACTCAACCCTTGCATCATCTTAGTCAAACAATATAGGTATAATATTTTTTATATGTATTTCATTTTTCGAAAGGAGGTATTTATAATACAAGGTTACAAACTCTAATAGGGTTATACTAGGAAATAAGAAAAGTCCTAATTACGTAATATCTATACAAAAAGAAATAAATAAAATCCTATTAGAATAAGAAGGAAATATCCTAATAGGGTTAGGATATCTCGCCAACACTCCCTCTCAAGTTGGAGCAAAGACGTCACACATGCCTAACTTGTCAAGCGAGTTGAGGAAGATACTTGTAGAAACAGCTTTCGTAAGGACATCAGCTAACTGATACTCAGAACTGATGAATGGGAAGGAAACAATCTCCGCATCGAACTTCTCTTTAATGAAATTTCGATCAACCTCCACATGCTTTGTACGATCATGTTGTACATGATTATGAGCAATTGCAATCGCAGCCTTATTGTTACAATATAAATCCATAGGTTTCTTAGGTCCAAAGCCAAGATCTCTCAATAATCTCCTCAACCACAGTAACTCACATACGTCATGGGCCATCCAACGATACTCAGCCTCATCACTAGAACAAGACACCACATTTTGTTTCTTGCTTCTCCAAGTAACAAGATTACCACCAACAAACGTAAAATACCCAGACGTAGAACGCCTATCAATAGCTAAACTTGCCTAATTAGCATCTGTGTATCCTTCCACATCTATATGACCATACTTTGAAAACATTAACCCATTGCCAGGAGTTACTTTGAGATATCTCAAAATACGCGTCACAGCTCCCATATGGTCTTCACTAGGCAAGTGCATAAACTGACTCACTACACTCACTGCATACGCAATGTCAGGACATGTATGAGCTAAATAAATTAATTTCCCCACGAGCTGTTGATAGCACTCCTTATCAGTAGGAACTTGATCAGGATAGAACCCCAACTTGTGATTTTGTTCACTAGGATTATCAATTGGTTTACAATCCATCATTCCAGTTTCTGCAAGCAAATCCAAAATATACTTCCTTTGAAACAGGAAAATACCACGCTTAGATTTAGCAACTTCAATCCCGAGAAATTACTTCAAGTCACCTAATGATTTCATCTCAAACTCAGACGCCAGATATTTCTGGAGACTGTGTATTTCTGCATGATCATCTCCAGTTACAATTATATTATCAACATAAATTATTAAAGCTGTCAATTTACCTTTGCGACCCTTCAGAAACAACGTATGATTCGAATTACTTTATACATACCCAAACTTCCTAATAGATGCAGCAAACTTCCTAAACCAAGCTCTTGGAGACTGCTTTAATCCATATAAGGATTTCCATAGTTTGCACACCATACCCTCCTTAGAGGTCACAGGAATACTCGGCGGAGGATCCATGTATATTTCTTTCTTGAGGTCACCATGGAGGAATGCATTTTTGACATCGAATTGTAACATAGGCCAATCATGATTAGCAACCAAGGTCAAGAGTACGCGCACAGTATTGAGCTTTGCTACTGGAGCAAAGGTCGCTGTGTAATCCACTCCATAAGTCTGAGTATAACTTTTTGCTACCAACCTTGCCTTGTAACGGTCAATGGAACCATCAGCATTGTCTTCAAAGTAAACACTCATCTGCACCCAACTGCCTTTTTTCCTTTTGGTAAAGGAACTAGCTCCCAAGTGGCATTCTTGTTCAAGGCTTCCATCTCAACATGCATTGCATCTACCCATTTTAGATTAGATAAAGCATCATGCAACTTAGTTGACATACAAACACTAGATAATTGACACAAATATGATGCATATGACTTAGATAGACGATGAGTTGGCACATAATGGTTAATGAGATATTTAGATTTGGAATGTATATCAATAGAATATTGTACTTTAGGTTTACCACGAGTAGTGGGTGGGGGTAATGAATAAGTAGACACATCATTAGAAAGTACTTCATCATTATCAAGAGTTGATTGGGGCAGTGGCAGAGCAGATGGGGGTCTTATATCGATCTTATCTTCACAAGAGTCACCAGTATCACTGTCACGTTCTTTTGGCGAAGAGCAAATTTCATCAAAGAATTCAATAGGCGACCGATCGTCATCTTTTGAGCGATCGATCGTCGTTTCCTGGCAGTCATCAGTCATCTAGGCATGCGACTAGTCGTCATCGTCTGCTCGACCGGTCGATTCCAGGCAGATTACTTGGTGACCGGTTGCTTCCTTTACACGACCGGTCGTTGGCACTTGGTCAGAAATTCCTTCACATGCCTCTTTACGTCCATGATTTTCCATTCCGAAACTCTTCAATTCACTCCCCTTCTCCCCCTGAATTAGAGAGGAGGAAGAGACATAATACGATACTTTTTCGTGAAAGATGACATCCAAAGTAACATGTACTTTCTGTGAATGAGGGTGATAGCACTTGTAACCCTTTTGAGTGGTAGAATAGCCAATGAAGACACAGCGAAGCGCACACAGGTCCAGTTTACTCCGTTAATGAGAGTAGACATGAACAAAAGCAACACACCCAACACCTTTGGAGGTAACTTAGAGACCGAGACTGGAGAAGTATGGGTACATAACACATCAAGCAGAGTCTTGAAATCAAGAACCCGACTAGGAGTACGGTTAATCAAATGAGCAGTGGCCAAGACACCGTGTCCACAAAGATGATGGGGAAAAGACATATCCAACATAAGGGAGCGAGCAACTTCAAGTAACTGACGATTCTTACGTTCAGACATACCATTCTGTTGAGGAGTGAATAGAGTGGTAGTTTGGTGGATGATACCTTGATCACGGACGAAATGGGTCAAGGTATGATTCACATATTCACCTCCATTATCAGTCCGAAATACTTTAATACTGGCATGAAACTGAGTAGACACCATAGCACAAAAAATAGGAAGAATAGAGGCAACATCATGTTTATGCTTCATCAAATATACCCATGTTAAGCGAGTGCAGTCATCAATAAACGTGACAAACCAACGGAAACCATTAGAAGTCACACGGGAAGGACCCCATACATCCGAATGTACTAACTCAAAAGGCAATGCAGCTTTATTATTACTCAAGGGAAAAACAATACGGTAGCTCTTGGCCATTACACAAGTTTCATATTTGAAGCTAGACTCATCACACAAACTAAATAATGAAGAAAACAAATGTTTAAGATAAACAAAGGACGGATGTCCTAAATGACGATGCCACAACCAAAGTTGTTGCTTGTCTTTGACACTGCCATTCTAAACTTTATTAGCGACACAACCACGAACTGCTGCAACTGATAACTATAAGTAATACAACCCCCCATCTATTTACTATGCCTAATCTTCTCGTGAGTTTTGAGATCTTGGAAAAACAATAGGTAGAATAGAAAGTAGCAGACGCGTTAAGTGTATCAAGTAAACGCCCAACAGATAACAAATTGCAACGAATATTTGGAACCAAGAGTGCATGGGATAGAGGTAAAGAATGAGCGAGTTGGATGGTACCTTCACCAATAACTGGGGAAGGTAAACCATTAGCACTAGTAATATAAGGGTCACGAGGGTTATGGGACAACTCATCAAACATATTATTATCAAAAGTCATATGATCAGAAGCATCAGTGTCAATTATCCAAGTATTAGAACCCATACATGGCATGGTATCAGAAGCACACAGATTTGTAGAAAGGGCCAGAGGACGAGCCTCATCTTGAGTCATAGTATAGGCGGCTTTAGGACCATACATACGAGCCGTGTAGTTAGCAAACCAATCAAGATAACCATGCTCCTTAAAACACTTCTCAGAATAGTGATTCCCATTACAATGACGACACTTAGGAGGACCTTCAAGAGAGCTAGGGATAGATCCAGAAGAACGAGGCCTAGCAGAAGAAGAAAATTTTCTGGATGGGTAGTGACCGGTCATTGACGGGCTGGGTCGACTTTGAGGGCCATCGAACCTCCTCTAAGCATAGCAGACTAACGAGTGTCTTCCTCCATGACCATGGTATAGGCTTCGAGAGGGGGCGGGATAGGACTAAGAGTAAGAATACGGCTATAGACACCATCATACGGTGAATCAAGTCCTCCAAGAAAATCATAAACTCGATCGGCTTCAACTTTTCTCTCGTTGGATGCTGATTCGTCAGGTAAGCCAGGTTCTGGCTTCATAATTTTTCTTCCCCTTTTTGGCTTCTGATTTTGGAGTCATTGTATGAGAAACACTTCAACAAATTACTTGCGACAATCTTATACCCATTATGCAATTCATGTGAATCAAACTCATTTGGTTTCAAGTTTTTTTTTTCTTTTTCTTTTTTTTCATAAAAGAAAATGAAAAAGGTGATTGTAACAGAACTCATTTGGTGTCACATGGTATTACTGAAATATAGATTAGACATTAACAATAAAACAACATAACCATTAACTAATGCCCTTCACATATTTTCTAAATTTTGTGCTTATCCATTTTATGAAACAGAGCTATGGCTGCTCACTGGTCATTAATTCATTAACATACGCATATATGTACATACACAGAGACATTATATTACATGATCACAGACTAATCAGCAGCAAGCACAAAAACTAAGCCTGCGTACGTCCTACATGAAGAATTCTAATAGATTCTTTTGCTTGACTTGGGTCAACTAGCTAGGCCTTCGCTTTGGTTTCTACAACCATACTGATCACAGTAAAAACATTCACACAGTTTGCCGTTTATCCTTCACTTGCATTGCGAGGACAAATCAATAGATTCTTTCATCGGCACACCGACATATTGTATGGATAAGAGTGTCGCTCTGAAACCAAAACTACTTCAACGCGACAGCTAGCTATATATGCCCAACATCCAAAAAGGTTGGGGTCAATCACCTATACTCCATAAATTATTGACCTTGTAACTACTAACTCATTTAATATACATAATTTGGTTTTTCTGGATTTGGTATGGATGATAATTCTTTTCCTCTTCAAACTATACATACGAGGTTTACAAAGCAGGTTATGTTGTATTCATATGAATCAAATCAAGATTTGGTGGTGCTGCTATCCAAGCTGTCAGGGATGCCGAGGCCGCGAAGGGAGCGGAGTAGCAACTTTATTCAATTAAGTGGAGACAATTATCATTATATTAAAAGCTAGTTGGTGTGAATTATAAAATTATATTAAATTGGTGATACTTAATAAAGGATATCTAAATATAAATTTTTTTGATTATTAAATCACATTGCGAAATACAAAAGTTTCCACATAAATCATAATTCTGATTCATCAAACCTTGCCAAAGAGGGGGAAACAAAAGCTCACCTCCTTCCTTCTCTAGCATACACACATATATGTATATATGGCTGGAACTCGCAGATAAGTAATTAAAAACTCTCATACATACACACATATACACATATATATTATATTAATTAGTTGACTAAAACCCCTCATCTGCTTCTGAGTTAATCAGAGTTTATAGCCACGTTTTAGGGCATATTTGACAAGGTCGTTGACGTTGAGGATGGACCTGTCTTTGCTGTTGGTATCTGCATGGCATCGTGCTCTCCAAGTTCTGAAATGTTTGATTATATTCAACTTGAAGATAAATGTTTTATATTTTGTTATTACTATTTTTCATTATAAAAATTGATCATTCAATCCAGTCTAATTCAATTTTAATTGGATCGGATTGGATTTATACTTCTAATGAGATCGGATTGGATTAGAAAATCATAATCCAATCTATATATTGAATCAGATGCAGATTGGTAAAATTGTATTAGTTTTGAACGGATGTACACCCTTAGGAAAAGAGTGTATAACAATGAAAAGTTGTGTGAGAGTTCTTTCTTTTCTTCTTTTTCTTTTTTGATATACTTATATGAAGATTTTAAATTTAAATCTCTACGCCACTTGAACAAGATATTGGTATGGAATCATATTAAGTTACTCTGCTAATGTCCATGCTTCCACATGTGGTGTTGAGTGGATTGCAGTAATCTCTATAACACGGAGCTTTTATCAGTGTAAGTTGTGTACGTATACGTATGTAATAAAATATATATGTATATACATAAATATATAGACACACCTACGTACGCATATATATATATGTAATAGATATCAATACACAAAGTTTGTTACTTTATTCTTGTTAATCACTATATATATTATACATAATCAGGGTTCAAATTCATCCTCCCTGGTAACAAGGGGAAACAAAAGATCACCTCTTTTGTTCCCTCAACTTGCACACATATATAGGAACTACGGTGGCTTATAAGTAATTAAAGACGCTTACACACGGACAGAGTTACATATATAGAAAGCTTGAATTGAGGGTATAGTCAATGAACTTGCTGAGAATATATCTATAGCAAGCACATACAAGAACTAGTTACCCACAAATACTATAATTAATGAAGTATATACTTCAATTCTAGGGCATAATCGACGAGCTTGCTGAGCTCCTTGTCTATAGAAATGAAGCCATCGCCGTTGTCATCTGCATACCGTCGAGCAAACCAAGCTCTAAAAGGAGGCCATTTCGCGCCAAGTTCGTCAAAGGCTGCATCCAGCTCTTCTTTGGAAAGTTGACCATCTCCATTCGTCTCATGACGTTTGAAGACGTCCCTTATCTGCTCCTTTGTGTAGGGAACCTTGCTCGGGGCCTTATACCTTTTTGTTTCCCAAACCATCTTCTTCTAATTTATTAACTGCAAAACTACCAAGGATAAGGAATTAACTAGGGCTTGTATGACTTGCACTATGAATTCAATCCCATTTATACAAGATTCTGCCTGGTCCCCTGCGCACATGTTGGACCTTAAAAAAGTATTCTAATATTCCTCAAGTCACATGCCTCATGGGTCTTTATTCTGGAAAAGAATTTGTTGGTATCGAGTACTAACATATCTACAATATATGGTACATTGTCAATATTTTAGCTAATATTTTGTTGATATATAGTTTGGCAAGGAGCCAATCACTCTCCTTAAAAATAATACTTGATTCCAATGGATGATATATGGACTAGATTTTGCGTGCACATAAAGCATGGAACCTTGCAAGTAGTGATAATAGATGCTTAATTGTTTGGTCTAAAACGGTTTGTGAGCTTTTCTTTGGTAGTAAAGTTGATAAGAAAAATACTTCATCTGCCAATTGTTGAAATGAATAATTCAACTTTTCGGTTTGTGAAACCCTTTTTTTTTTTTTTTTTTTTTTCTTTTTCTTTCTTTCTTTCTTTCTTTCTAAAAAGTGCTCGACTTTTCGGTGAGATTTGGCCTATGACTATTGGGACAAGCATCCCCATCGTAGATGCCATAGGGATAACACACAGCGTGGTGGATATGAAACTCGAAAGCAATATCCGATATGAAAAGAAAAGAACTTATGTTTTATGTTGTGTTGTAGATGCCATATGGATAAGGGTGTCGCTCTGAAACCAAAAGTACTTAAACGCGATAGCCAACTATATATACCTAACATCCAAAAAGCTTGGGGTCAATCACCTAGACTATAAAGTAACCAAGTTACCGCCTAAACAAACGTGAAATAACCAAATGTCGATCTCCTCTTATCCTCCTTTCCTGCCCAGTCTGAGTATGTATGCCCCACAACCTTTACATGCCCATGCTTTAAGAACATCATACCTTTTCCTGGTGCAAATTTCAAATACCTCAAAATTCAGACTACTGCATCCATATATCATGGACTTGGATTATGCATGAACCTACTTACAACACTTGCTGCATATGCAATATCAGGTCTAGTATGAGACAAATAAATCAAACGACCAACCAACCTTTGATATCGTCCCTTATCACTTAGAACTTGATCTGGATATTCTTCCAAACCATGATTTTGTTCTATAGGAGTACCAATCGGTTCACACCCAAGCATACCTGATTCCTTTAGCAAATCAAGAACATATTTTCTTTGTGACAAGAACATATTTTCTTTGTGACAAGAAAATTCAATGTTCAGAACAAGTTACCTCAATACCTAAAAAATATTTTAATCCACCGAGATCCTTCATATCAAACTCAGAAGCTAAATAGCCTTTTAATTTGTCAATTTCATCAAGACAATCACTAGTCACGATCATATCATCCGCATTAATAATAAGAACTGTTAACTTACCATTCTTCCTTTGAAGAAATAAAGTATGATGAGCGTTGCTCTGCTCATAACCATATTTTTTCATGGCACGACGCAATCTCCTAAACCAAGTTCGCGGAGACTGCTTCAATCCATACAGTGTATTCTTCAATTTACGCAGAACACTGGCATCAGTATGAGCATTATAACCTTGCGGCAATGACATGTAGACTTCCTCTTGTAAGTCTCCATGTAAAAAGGTATTTTTTTACATCATATTGCTGCAATGGCCAGTTAAAGTTTGCAGCTAAAGATAATCGAACTCAAATGGTATTGATCTTAGTCATTGGTGCAAATGTTAATCAATATCATAAGTCTGGGAAAAACCTCAGGCAACAAGTCTGGCTTTATACTTGTCAATAGAACCATCCGGTTTGTGTTTTATAACACATCTGCAACCAACTGGTTTCTTCCCTTCTGGCAGTTGCACCAATTCCTAGGTTTGATCTTTCTCAAGAGTTTGCATCTCTTCAGTCATAGCACTGGCCCATTTTGAATCAGATATTGCATCTTGTACTTTACTAGAAATAGTCATCATAGACATTTGATTTACAAATGCCTGACAAGCTTCAGATAATCTATGAGTAGACATATAATGAGAAATAAGATACTTTACCTATGTCGCAGGCTCTGGTGAATATCCGTATGGTGGCTTCCTATGATTAGTCATTGGTGGTAACTGATACACACTACACTTACTAATTTCACAATCATTGTTAGTATTAATCAAAGATTATATACTTACCTCAAGAATGTTAGAATGAGGAGACTCGGGGCCGGGTACTAGAAAGGTAGTAGAGAGAGGGGCGGCATAGACGTTATAAGCTGTGGGTGCGACGGTACTGGTAGGTTCAGTCACAAGTGCGGTACTGGCCAGTTCTGTGCAGATTGGTTCGTTACTAGTTGTCAAGTCACACATGGCTAGCCAATTAACCTCACTATTATCCTGAAATAACTCCATCCATTTCGACTCTTCAACGCTACTCTCCCCTAGATGAGGAGAATGAGATACTGGGTGAGCAAAATACATCTCATGCTCGATAAGGTAACATTCATAGTGCTAAAATATGAATATGGTTTGAATGTATTAGGTTAACTTTATTCTTCTCCATAAGGAGGTATTTATAAGAGTTTATGTAACAACCCAGTCCTAAATAAATTTTTAATTGTTAATTTATTCAGATAAAAGACTATTTTGCCCCTAGAATATTTTATTAGTATAAAAGTTGACTTTTTGACCGGGAAGGAATTTGGGAATGTAATACAATATCAGTGTAAGTTGTGTATGTATACGTATGTAATGCAATATATATGTACATATATAAATATATAGACACACCTACGTACACATGTATACGTAATAGATATCAATACACAAAGTTTGTTACTTTATTCTTGTTAATCACTATATATTATACATAATCAGGGTTCAAATTCATCTTCCCTGGTAACGAAGGGAAACAAAAGGTCACCTCTTTCGTTCCTTCAACCTTGCACACATATATAGGTACTACGGCTGCTTACAAGTAATTAAAGACGCTTACACACAGACGGAGTTACATATAGACTTGAAGTGGTTGTGGTCACTAAGACACCAAGTTTAGCTCCACCACTACGATTACTTATATAGAGAACTTCAATTGAGGGCATAGTCAACGAGCTTGCTGAGAATATATCTATAGCAAGCACATACAAGAACTAGTTACCCACTAATACTATAATTACTTAAGTGTATACTTCAATTCTAGGGCATACTGGACGAGCTTGCTGAGCTCCTTGTCTATAGAAATGAAGCCATCGCCGTCGTCATCTGCATACCTTTGAGCAAACCAAGCTCTACCAGGAGGCCATATCGAGCCAAGTTCTTTGAAGGCTGCGTCCAGCTCATCTTTGGAAAGTTGACCATCTCCATTCTTGTCATGACGTTTGAAGACGTTCCTTATCTGCTCCTTTGTGTAGGGAAACTTGGCCCTCTTATTACGGACCTTATCAAGATTATTGTGATAACCCATCTTCTACTAATTTATTAACTGCAAAAACTACCAAGGAATTAACAAAGGCTTGAATTGGGTGACTTGCACACTATGAAGGAGCCCATTTATATAGGGCTCTGCCTGGTCCCCTGCGCGCATGTTGGACCTCCAAAAGTATTCTAATATTCTTCAAGTCACATGCCTCAAGGGTCTCTATTTTGGGAAAGAATTTGTTGGTATCGGATACCAATATATTTACAGTATATGATACATTATCGATATTTTATTTAATATTTTCTTGATACTCCAGTTTGGTATTTTGTTGATATATACTTACTATAGTTTGGCATCGATCCGATCACTCTCCTTAAAAATAATACTTGATTCCAATGGATGAAATATCAAACAAATTCTTGTTCTTCTTGTTTTTGAGTTAGGTTTCTCTTGTTCTAAGTGTTGCCTGTTGCAGTTCATTTTCTAGTTTGTATTGTTTGTAATTTCCGCAGATGAAATTGGTAAACTACAGTTTATTATTATAAAAAAAATGGAGTCATATATATGGACTAGATTTTGCGTGCACATGAAGCATGGAACTTCGCAAGTAGTGATAATAGATGCTTAATTGTTTGGTCAAAAGCGGTTTGTGAGCTTTTCTTTGGTAGTAAAGTTGATAACAGTAAAATGCTTCATCTGCCAATTGTTGAAAGGAATAATTCAACTTTTCGGTTTGTGAACGAAACCTTTTTCTTTCTTGCTTTAAACCACTATATATACTAGTTGATCTTTTGTACGTAGTATTTTAATATAACACCTCAAGGGGGGAGAAGAGCACTTAAATTTCAAGAAGAACACAAGAACAGGTCCCTAGATCGAACCAGGCTCTGATACCATGCTAAAATATTAATACTATGAGAGAATATTTGTTTGTGGGAATTTTCTGTGTATTCTTCTCCTTGTAGGAGGTCATATTTATAATACAACGAAACCTGAATGGGCAAGTAAATAATAAATTCCTAAATCTATTTGCAGTAGGAAATCAGGAATTAAAGTAAATCAATTACAATTATAATAGGAATTCTTAGTGTGTAAGGAAAGTAAGTCAATATCCACAAGTCACGCCAACACTCCCCCTCACGTTGGTGCATAGATGTCGCCAATGCCCAAGATTCATTATGTGAGAATTGGCCTATGACTATTGGGACAAGCATCCCCATTGTAGATGCCATATGGATAACACACAGCGTGGTGGATATGAAACTCGAAAGCAATATCCGTTATGTGGGGGTGGGGGTGGGGGTGGGTGCTGGTGGTGTAATTTTTCTGTAAATTATGAAAAGAAAAGGAATCAAAAGATTCTTTGATCGGCACACCGACATATGTTTTATGTTGTGTTGTAGATGCCATATGTGGATAAGGGTGTCGCTCTGAAACCAAAAGTACATAAACGCGATAGCTAGCTATATATGCCTATCATCCAAAAAGCTTGGGGTCAATCACCTAGACTAATGTTACTCTTACGAGTCCAATTTTCCTCTTACCAAATTCCTTGTGCCTTTTTATTTCTTCATTGGTTTTGTGACATGTGGCACACAATTTAACAATATTTTAACTCTATTAATTAACTCTTTAACTCATTTATTTTTATTTTTAAAAAAAATATTAAAATACACGTTTAACACAAACATGTTCTCTCACCTCTTCATCTTCTACCCTATGTATCATCAGACTCAACCCTTGCATCATCTCTGCCATGCAAAACTCAGCCCCTGTATCTGGTTCGATAAATTTTCGCTCGTTGGATGCTGGTTCGTCTGGTAAGCCAAGTTCTGCTTCATAATTTTTCTCCCCCTTTTTGGCTTCTGATTTTGGAGTCATCGTATGAGAAACACTTCAACAAATAACTTGCGACAATCATATACCCATTATGCAATTTATGTGAATCAAACTCATTTGGTTTCAATTTTTTTTCCCATAAAAGAAAATGAAAAAGGTGATTGTAACAGAACTTGCATACTGCAAATTTACATGAAAATCAGCCAGTGCCAATGTCAAGCAGATGATTCACGAGCTTTTGTCAATTCTTTCAGCCTCTTAAGTCTTTCTTTCTCACTCAACTCAATTCACAATCACCATTGGAAGGAAAATTGCTTCATAATTTTTCCCCCTTTTTGGGTGCCAGTTTTAAATGAAAGAGTTCTTTACACTAACACCAATCAAAAATTATGAAGCTGAGTGTAGGGGTTGAGTCTGATAATAGGTAACATAGAAGGTGAAGATGTGATAACGCGTTTGTGTGGCAGTTGATGTGGACATCCACATCATCTAAAGTGTTTTGAATTATTTTTATTATTTTATTATTTTTAATTAACAAAAAATTAAAAAAACAAAAACAAAAACTTCCGAGAAAATACCCCTACACTCCACTCCCTCCATCTTCGACACAAACAACAATCCAAATCTCAATATATTGATATGAACCAAAAGAGATCTAAACAAATTTATCAATCTATTGTTATGAACCAAAGTAAAGGGGACAACTCCTGGGAAGTGTCAAGGGACTCCATTCAAAACAATGACCCTACCTTGAAGCCAGCCGCCAGCCTCTTACATCACCAAGGAAAAATCTTTTGGGTGTTACCTTCTATTGTTTCCTTCTGAATTCCTCAACTTCTCTAGTTCAGAGCTTCTCTTCCCTCTATTCTAGATCTGAAAATTTCCTCCGATCGATGGGTTGGTGGGAGAGAGAGGGTGAGTAAGAAGAGGTGATAAATTTTTAGTAACATAATTACATTTTGAAAAAGAAAAAGAAATTTTAGTATAGCTGGCTATTTAATTGGCTAATACTTAAGTTGCCACATAAGGTGGTATATAATTGTGGTATAAAAATGTTGTAAAAGTAGCATTAGGGATATCAGAACTCGTCAGTTATACTCTCCTGTTTTTTTTTTTTTTTTTTTTGTGCTTTGTAAATTATACTTAACTTGAATAAAGAAGAAATTAAGATATGTCTATTCTATCCACATCCAGATTGATTATTAGTGTCACATGGTATTACTGAAATATAAATTAGACATTAACAATAAACCAACATAACCATTAACTAATGCCCTTCACATATTCTCTAATTTTTGTGCTTATCAATTTTATGTAACAGAGCCATGGCTGCTCACTGGTCATTAATTCATTAACATACGCATGTTGGCGTGACTTGTGGATATTGACTTACTTTCCTTACACACCAAGAATTCCTATTATAATTGTAATTGATTTACTTTAATTCCTGATTTCCTACTGTAAATAGATTTAGGAATTTATTATTTACTTGCCCATTCAGGTTTCGTTGACCTCCTACAAGGAGAAGAACACACAGAAAATTCCCACAAACAAATATTCTCTCATAATTTTCATATTTTAGCATGGTATCAGAGCGGCGATCTTGGAATTGCTGACTCTAGTTTCAAAACCCCGCCGCCGCTATGAGGGTTGATGATTTTTTCAACCCTCATGGAGGTAGCACCACCGACTCCTTCTCTCATTCTCAACCAACCATCGTTGAGTTGAGTGCCCAGATGGCTCCATCCCTACAGATGCAGACTTTGACCCCGAACCCGATCCAGAATCAGGATCCTCTTTTGATGACCCCGACTATGACGACGACGACCTCGACCCCTACTCCGAAGACGACCCCGACCCGCACTCCGATGATGACCCCAACCCCGAATTTGTCTATGATTCAGACCCCGATCCAGAATCAGGATCCTCTTTTGACGACCCCGACCCCGACTATGACGACGACGACCCTGACCCCGACTCCGAAGACGACCCCGACCCTCACTCCGATGATGACCCCAACCTCGAATTTGTCTATGATTCAGACCCCGATCCCGATTTCGACTCCGACTCCGGCCCCGACTCAGCTCAGATTCCGATCCAAATTCCTACTCAACCTGTATCCTATGCTTTCTTCCGCTGCACGGATTATGACTTCTAGACTAACGACCCCGACACATGGACCAATTGCGCATATTGTTGGTGATCGAGACACACTTGTGAGACTTTGTTTTTACATCGCATGGCTACCCTCGATTGGTGGGCT